>NW_026688431.1:0-58365 GCF_030445035.2 Dasypus novemcinctus | reverse complement strand
TTGCGGCATCGCCCGCTATGGTAGCTTGGAACGGCAATCAGTAGGAAAACCACCTGGTTGCGTGGCGTGCTGTGGCAGAGGGAAATGTGCCGAAGATGATGGGTTCTCCCTTTTTTTCCCCCAAAAACGGATGGGTACGACTCGAGTCACTGCCCAGACCACCCATACGTCCGCTTTGGACGGTCACGATGGCCGCTTAGAATATACCCGGTCCATGGAACACCTGGACCTGTAAGCCCACTTGAGCGCAGTGCCTGCCTCAGGTGAGCAGAAATGATTTCCACGCAAGTGTCTCACCACCCAATAGGTAAGCAGTTTCGTTTTGCGTCCCGCGGCCCCAGAGCCGAGAGAAACGCTCGTTGGTCGGTACGGTCCCAAAAAGGAGGGCGAGAGGAGGAAGGGCAGGCTCATTGCTCAGAGTCGTCGGGGTGCTCTGGGGCCCCTCTCGTCCCAGAAAAGAAAGGCAGAGAAAGAGAGGTCATTGACAAGGGAGAGGGAAGACCCTGGGCCTGTCCTCTCCGGGAGACAGGCCTCTGCAGGCCTGGCCGGGAGCCCAGGCCGAAGCCCGCAGGCCACCGGTGGGAAAGGCCGGGGTTCCCCTGACATAAGGTGGAGGTGACGGCGATGGGAGACAGCATGTCTGTGACCATGGCCGTGGGAGAGACCTGCAGGGCAACGCCGGCCGGCCCTAGCTAGGCCCCCCCCCGCTGGAGGAGGCCTCGGGGACTTTGGTTGGCGAGGAAACCCCCTCTTCAGACGGGTCTGGCAGCCTGGCCCGACCCAGACCCTTGGCCTGGGCCAGGTGAGCTATGGCATGGAGAGGGGGGCTCTCCCAGCAGCCCCAGAGCTGGCCCACGGGTCCCTTCCCCCACAGCCCCTTCTGCAAGGGGCCCTGCCCCTCCCCCTGCCTTAGAACTCAGCCCTCTGGCCCCCAGCAAGCGTCAGGAAGGAACCATTCCTATCCAACAGTGGCCCCTAGCGGTGGAAGTTTTGGCTCTGACTTTGGGCACCGGAGCCGCTCTCTTGTTCCTGGAGCTTCTTCTGTCTCTTGGCTTTTCACCAGACACACAGGAGGGAACAACTGTCCAGGACAGCATAGCAGAGCTTCTCTCCTAGCCCAGTCCGCACCCGGCAGGCTCCACCCACGTCGGCGACCCCTTCCGTCGCGTCCCCGTGGCCTCCTGCTGGCATTCGGTGTATACATTTTGGAACCCCGCTTCCCCGGCGCTGGAGGTTTTCCTGGCAGTGGACGCGCTCCCCGAAGTGCATCGGGTGGGTTTCGGCAGGATGCCTATTGGCCGCCTCTGTCCCGGCACTGCCACTGGGGACAACTCCCGAGTGCAGAAAACGCCTCCCCTCCCCCCCAATCCATCGCAACCGCCTTCCCACTCCCGGGCTTGGGCACCTCCCGCCAGTGGCCACCGTCTCCAGAGCAACCAGGAGGGGCGGGGTCGGGGCGAGTCTGCCGGGGGCGGGGTGAGTGGCGCTGGGCGTGGGCGGCCCAGCGGGCCGGGGCGCCTGCGCTTTGCTCCCGGCTTTGCGGGCCTCAGAGAGCGGTGTGCGGCGGCGCGGGAGGCCTAGCGCTTGCCCCTCCCCCTCCCCCACCCCCAGCCCGGGCGCCGTCTGGGCGCCCCGAAAGGAGGGGTTCAGGCGGAGGCAGCGGATGGAGCGAGAGGGGCCTTAGATCCCACAGGGCTGTTGGATGCGGCTCTCCCGCTGACAGGTGTCGGCACTTTTGCTTCCCTCCGCGGGTGACGACCACGTTCTCCTCCCTCTCAGCTGACCTGGGCCGGTCCAACGAACCTGAGCGCAGGTGGTGCACCTGCGCTGGGGCTCAGGTCCCAGCTGGCACGGGGCCTGTCCAGAGACATGCAGAAGCCTGTCTCCTGAGCGTGCACGCACCCAGTGCCAGGCTCAGCCGCAGCCAAAGTGACGGAAGAAGAGGCATGTGTAGGGAGGCCCCCCTGCAACCGACTCCCCCCACCCACCCCGTACCCCGTGCAAGAGCACGGATTCCCAAGTAGAGCCCACTGGCAGGCCACTGAGGCCCGGAGCCACCTGCCGTCAGCAGCGTAGTCCTGGGTGTCCCCGCAGCCCTCAGGAGCACCAGGGCCTGGGGCTTGATCGACCAGGCAGCTGCGCCTCGGCGAGAAGGCCTATCTGCTTTGGTTTGGAAATCTGGACAGTATCCCTGCGGCATCGCCCGCTATGGTAGCTTGGAACGGCAATCAGTAGGAAAACCACCTGGTTGCGTGGCGTGCTGTGGCAGAGGGAAATGTGCTGAAGATGATGGGTTCTCCCTTTTTTTCCCCCAAAAACGGATGGGTACGACTCGAGTCACTGCCCAGACCACCCATACGTCCGCTTTGGACGGTCACGATGGCCGCTTAGAATATACCCGGTCCATGGAACACCTGGACCTGTAAGCCCACTTGAGCGCAGTGCCTGCCTCAGGTGAGCAGAAATGATTTCCACGCAAGTGTCTCACCACCCAATAGGTAAGCAGTTTCGTTTTGCGTCCCGCGGCCCCAGAGCCGAGAGAAACGCTCGTTGGTCGGTACGGTCCCAAAAAGGAGGGCGAGAGGAGGAAGGGCAGGCTCCTTGCTCAGAGTCGTCGGGGTGCTCTGGGGGCCCCTCTCGTCCCAGAAAAGAAAGGCAGAGAAAGAGAGGTCATTGACAAGGGAGAGGGAAGACCCTGGGCCTGTCCTCTCCGGGAGACAGGCCTCTGCAGGCCTGGCCGGGAGCCCAGGCCGAAGCCCGCAGGCCACCGGTGGGAAAGGCCGGGGTTCCCCTGACATAAGGTGGAGGTGACGGCGATGGGAGACAGCATGTCTGTGACCATGGCCGTGGGAGAGACCTGCAGGGCAACGCCGGCCGGCCCTAGCTAGGCCCCCCCCCGCTGGAGGAGGCCTCGGGGACTTTGGTTGGCGAGGAAACCCCCTCTTCAGACGGGTCTGGCAGCCTGGCCCGACCCAGACCCTTGGCCTGGGCCAGGTGAGCTATGGCATGGAGAGGGGGGCTCTCCCAGCAGCCCCAGAGCTGGCCCACGGGTCCCTTCCCCCACAGCCCCTTCTGCAAGGGGGCCCTGCCCCTCCCCCTGCCTTAGAACTCAGCCCTCTGGCCCCCAGCAAGCGTCAGGAAGGAACCATTCCTATCCAACAGTGGCCCCTAGCGGTGGAAGTTTTGGCTCTGACTTTGGGCACCGGAGCCGCTCTCTTGTTCCTGGAGCTTCTTCTGTCTCTTGGCTTTTCACCAGACACACAGGAGGGAACAACTGTCCAGGACAGCATAGCAGAGCTTCTCTCCTAGCCCAGTCCCCACCCGGCAGGCTCCACCCACGTCGGCGACCCCTTCCGTCGCGTCCCCGTGGCCTCCTGCTGGCATTCGGTGTATACATTTTGGAACCCCGCTTCCCCCGGCGCTGGAGGTTTTCCTGGCAGTGGACGCGCTCCCCGAAGTGCATCGGGTGGGTTTCGGCAGGATGCCTATTGGCCGCCTCTGTCCCGGCACTGCCACTGGGGACAACTCCCGAGTGCAGAAAACGCCTCCCCTCCCCCCCAATCCATCGCAACCGCCTTCCCACTCCCGGGCTTGGGCACCTCCCGCCAGTGGCCACCGTCTCCAGAGCAACCAGGAGGGGCGGGGTCGGGGCGAGTCTGCCGGGGGCGGGGTGAGTGGCGCTGGGCGTGGGCGGCCCAGCGGGCCGGGGCGCCTGCGCTTTGCTCCCTGCTTTGCGGGCCTCAGAGAGCGGTGTGCGGCGGCGCGGGAGGCCTAGCGCTTGCCCCTCCCCCTCCCCCACCCCCAGCCCGGGCGCCGTCTGGGCGCCCCGAAAGGAGGGGGTCAGGCGGAGGCAGCGGATGGAGCGAGAGGGGGCTTAGATCCCACAGGGCTGTTGGATGCGGCTCTCCCGCTGGCAGGTGTCGGCACTTTTGCTTCCCTCCGCGGGTGACGACCACGTTCTCCTCCCTCTCAGCTGACCTGGGCCGGTCCAACGAACCTGAGCGCAGGTGGTGCACCTGCGCTGGGGCTCAGGTCCCAGCTGGCATGGGGCCTGTCCAGAGACATGCAGAAGCCTGTCTCCTGAGCGTGCACGCACCCAGTGCCAGGCTCAGCCGCAGCCAAAGTGACGGAAGAAGAGGCATGTGTAGGGAGGCCCCCCTGCAACCGACTCCCCCCACCCACCCCGTACCCCGTGCAAGAGCACGGATTCCCAAGTAGAGCCCACTGGCAGGCCACTGAGGCCCGGAGCCACCTGCCATCAGCAGCGTAGTCCTGGGTGTCCCCGCAGCCCTCAGGAGCACCAGGGCCTGGGGCTTGATCGACTAGGCAGCTGCGCCTCGGCGAGAAGGCCTATCTGCTTTGGTTTGGAAATCTGGACAGTATCCCTGCGGCATCGCCCGCTATGGTAGCTTGGAACGGCAATCAGTAGGAAAACCACCTGGTTGCGTGGCGTGCTGTGGCAGAGGGAAATGTGCTGAAGATGATGGGTTCTCCCTTTTTTTCCCCCAAAAACGGATGGGTACGACTCGAGTCACTGCCCAGACCACCCATACGTCCGCTTTGGACGGTCACGATGGCCGCTTAGAATATACCCGGTCCATGGAACACCTGGACCTGTAAGCCCACTTGACCGCAGTGCCTGCCTCAGGTGAGCAGAAATGATTTCCACGCAAGTGTCTCACCACCCAATAGGTAAGCAGTTTCGTTTTGCGTCCCGCGGCCCCAGAGCCGAGAGAAACGCTCGTTGGTCGGTACGGTCCCAAAAAGGAGGGCGAGAGGAGGAAGGGCAGGCTCCTTGCTCAGAGTCGTCGGGGTGCTCTGGGGCCCCTCTCGTCCCAGAAAAGAAAGGCAGAGAAAGAGAGGTCATTGACAAGGGAGAGGGAAGACCCTGGGCCTGTCCTCTCCGGGAGACAGGCCTCTGCAGGCCTGGCCGGGAGCCCAGGCCGAAGCCCGCAGGCCACCGGTGGGAAAGGCCGGGGTTCCCCTGACATAAGGTGGAGGTGACGGCGATGGGAGACAGCATGTCTGTGACCATGGCCGTGGGAGAGACCTGCAGGGCAACGCCGGCCGGCCCTAGCTAGGCCCCCCCCGCTGGAGGAGGCCTCGGGGACTTTGGTTGGCAAGGAAACCCCCTCTTCAGACGGGTCTGGCAGCCTGGCCCGACCCAGACCCTTGGCCTGGGCCAGGTGAGCTATGGCATGGAGAGGGGGGCTCTCCCAGCAGCCCCAGAGCTGGCCCACGGGTCCCTTCCCCCCACAGCCCCTTCTGCAAGGGGCCCTGCCCCTCCCCCTGCCTTAGAACTCAGCCCTCTGGCCCCCAGCAAGCGTCAGGAAGGAACCATTCCTATCCAACAGTGGCCCCTAGCGGTGGAAGTTTTGGCTCTGACTTTGGGCACCGGAGCCGCTCTCTTGTTCCTGGAGCTTCTTCTGTCTCTTGGCTTTTCACCAGACACACAGGAGGGAACAACTGTCCAGGACAGCATAGCAGAGCTTCTCTCCTAGCCCAGTCCGCACCCGGCAGGCTCCACCCACGTCGGCGACCCCTTCCGTCGCGTCCCCGTGGCCTCCTGCTGGCATTCGGTGTATACATTTTGGAACCCCGCTTCCCCCGGCGCTGGAGGTTTTCCTGGCAGTGGACGCGCTCCCCGAAGTGCATCGGGTGGGTTTCGGCAGGATGCCTATTGGCCGCCTCTGTCCCGGCACTGCCACTGGGGACAACTCCCGAGTGCAGAAAACGCCTCCCCTCCCCCCCAATCCATCGCAACCGCCTTCCCACTCCCGGGCTTGGGCACCTCCCGCCAGTGGCCACCGTCTCCAGAGCAACCAGGAGGGGCGGGGTCGGGGCGAGTCTGCCGGGGGCGGGGTGAGTGGCGCTGGGCGTGGGCGGCCCAGCGGGCCGGGGCGCCTGCGCTTTGCTCCCGGCTTTGCGGGCCTCAGAGAGCGGTGTGCGGCGGCGCGGGAGGCCTAGCGCTTGCCCCCTCCCCCTCCCCCTCCCCCACCCCCAGCCCGGGCGCCGTCTGGGCGCCCCGAAAGGAGGGGGTCAGGCGGAGGCAGCGGATGGAGCGAGAGGGGGCTTAGATCCCACAGGGCTGTTGGATGCGGCTCTCCCGCTGGCAGGTGTCGGCACTTTTGCTTCCCTCCGCGGGTGACGACCACGTTCTCCTCCCTCTCAGCTGACCTGGGCCGGTCCAACGAACCTGAGCGCAGGTGGTGCACCTGCGCTGGGGCTCAGGTCCCAGCTGGCACGGGGCCTGTCCAGAGACATGCAGAAGCCTGTCTCCTGAGCGTGCACGCACCCAGTGCCAGGCTCAGCCGCAGCCAAAGTGACGGAAGAAGAGGCATGTGTAGGGAGGCCCCCCTGCAACCGACTCCCCCCACCCACCCCGTACCCCGTGCAAGAGCACGGATTCCCAAGTAGAGCCCACTGGCAGGCCACTGAGGCCCGGAGCCACCTGCCGTCAGCAGCGTAGTCCTGAGTGTCCCCGCAGCCCTCAGGAGCACCAGGGCCTGGGGCTTGATCGACCAGGCAGCTGCGCCTCGGCGAGAAGGCCTATCTGCTTTGGTTTGGAAATCTGGACAGTATCCCTGCGGCATCGCCCCCTATGGTAGCTTGGAACGGCAATCAGTAGGAAAACCACCTGGTTGCGTGGCGTGCTGTGGCAGAGGGAAATGTGCTGAAGATGATGAGTTCTCCCTTTTTTTCCCCCAAAAACGGATGGGTACGACTCGAGTCACTGCCCAGACCACCCATACGTCCGCTTTGGACGGTCACGATGGCCGCTTAGAATCTACCCGGTCCATGGAACACCTGGACCTGTAAGCCCACTTGAGCGCAGTGCCTGCCTCAGGTGAGCAGAAATGATTTCCACGCAAGTGTCTCACCACCCAATAGGTAAGCAGTTTCGTTTTGCGTCCCGCGGCCCCGGAGCCGAGAGAAACGCTCGTTGGTCGGTACGGTCCCAAAAAGGAGGGCGAGAGGAGGAAGGGCAGGCTCCTTGCTCAGAGTCGTCGGTGTGCTCTGGGGCCCCTCTCGTCCCAGAAAAGAAAGGCAGAGAAAGAGAGGTCATTGACAAGGGAGAGGGAAGACCCTGGGCCTGTCCTCTCCGGGAGACAGGCCTCTGCAGGCCTGGCCGGGAGCCCAGGCCGAAGCCCGCAGGCCACCGGTGGGAAAGGCCGGGGTTCCCCTGACATAAGGTGGAGGTGACGGCGATGGGAGACAGCATGTCTGTGACCATGGCCGTGGGAGAGACCTGCAGGGCAACGCCGGCCGGCCCTAGCTAGGCCCCCCCCGCTGGAGGAGGCCTCGGGGACTTTGGTTGGCGAGGAAACCCCCTCTTCAGACGGGTCTGGCAGCCTGGCCCGACCCAGACCCTTGGCCTGGGCCAGGTGAGCTATGGCATGGAGAGGGGGGCTCTCCCAGCAGCCCCAGAGCTGGCCCACGGGTCCCTTCCCCCACAGCCCCTTCTGCAAGGGGCCCTGCCCCTCCCCCTGCCTTAGAACTCAGCCCTCTGGCCCCCAGCAAGCGTCAGGAAGGAACCATTCCTATCCAACAGTGGCCCCTAGCGGTGGAAGTTTTGGCTCTGACTTTGGGCACCGGAGCCGCTCTCTTGTTCCTGGAGCTTCTTCTGTCTCTTGGCTTTTCACCAGACACACAGGAGGGAACAACTGTCCAGGACAGCATAGCAGAGCTTCTCTCCTAGCCCAGTCCCCACCCGGCAGGCTCCACCCACGTCGGCGACCCCTTCCGTCGCGTCCCCGTGGCCTCCTGCTGGCATTCGGTGTATACATTTTGGAACCCCGCTTCCCCCGGCGCTGGAGGTTTTCCTGGCAGTGGACGCGCTCCCCGAAGTGCATCGGGTGGGTTTCGGCAGGATGCCTATTGGCCGCCTCTGTCCCGGCACTGCCACTGGGGACAACTCCCGAGTGCAGAAAACGCCTCCCCTCCCCCCCAATCCATCGCAACCGCCTTCCCACTCCCGGCTTGGGCACCTCCCGCCAGTGGCCACCGTCTCCAGAGCAACCAGGAGGGGCGGGGTCGGGGCGAGTCTGCCGGGGGCGGGGTGAGTGGCGCTGGGCGTGGGCGGCCCAGCGGGCCGGGGCGCCTGCGCTTTGCTCCCGGCTTTGCGGGCCTCAGAGAGCGGTGTGCGGCGGCGCGGGAGGCCTAGCGCTTGCCCCTCCCCCCTCCCCCACCCCCAGCCCGGGCGCCGTCTGGGCGCCCCGAAAGGAGGGGGTCAGGCGGAGGCAGCGGATGGAGCGAGAGGGGCCTTAGATCCCACAGGGCTGTTGGATGCGGCTCTCCCGCTGGCAGGTGTCGGCACTTTTGCTTCCCTCCGCGGGTGACGACCACGTTCTCCTCCCTCTCAGCTGACCTGGGCCGGTCCAACGAACCTGAGCGCAGGTGGTGCACCTGCGCTGGGGCTCAGGTCCCAGCTGGCACGGGGCCTGTCCAGAGACATGCAGAAGCCTGTCTCCTGAGCGTGCACGCACCCAGTGCCAGGCTCAGCCGCAGCCAAAGTGACGGAAGAAGAGGCATGTGTAGGGAGGCCCCCCTGCAACCGACTCCCCCCACCCACCCCGTACCCCGTGCAAGAGCATGGATTCCCAAGTAGAGCCCACTGGCAGGCCACTGAGGCCCGGAGCCACCTGCCGTCAGCAGCGTAGTCCTGGGTGTCCCCGCAGCCCTCAGGAGCACCAGGGCCTGGGGCTTGATCGACCAGGCAGCTGCGCCTCGGCGAGAAGGCCTATCTGCTTTGGTTTGGAAATCTGGACAGTATCCCTGCGGCATCGCCCGCTATGGTAGCTTGGAACGGCAATCAGTAGGAAAACCACCTGGTTGCGTGGTGTGCTGTGGCAGAGGGAAATGTGCCGAAGATGATGGGTTCTCCCTTTTTTTCCCCCAAAAACGGATGGGTACGACTCGAGTCACTGCCCAGACCACCCATACGTCCGCTTTGGACGGTCACGATGGCCGCTTAGAATATACCCGGTCCATGGAACACCTGGACCTGTAAGCCCACTTGACCGCAGTGCCTGCCTCAGGTGAGCAGAAATGATTTCCACGCAAGTGTCTCACCACCCAATAGGTAAGCAGTTTCGTTTTGCGTCCCGCGGCCCCAGAGCCGAGAGAAACGCTCGTTGGTCGGTACGGTCCCAAAAAGGAGGGCGAGAGGAGGAAGGGCAGGCTCCTTGCTCAGAGTCGTCGGGGTGCTCTGGGGCCCCTCTCGTCCCAGAAAAGAAAGGCAGAGAAAGAGAGGTCATTGACAAGGGAGAGGGAAGACCCTGGGCCTGTCCTCTCCGGGAGACAGGCCTCTGCAGGCCTGGCCGGGAGCCCAGGCCGAAGCCCGCAGGCCACCGGTGGGAAAGGCCGGGGTTGCCCTGACATAAGGTGGAGGTGACGGCAATGGGAGACAGCATGTCTGTGACCATGGCCGTGGGAGAGACCTGCAGGGCAACGCCGGCCGGCCCTAGCTAGGCCCCCCCCGCTGGAGGAGGCCTCGGGGACTTTGGTTGGCGAGGAAACCCCCTCTTCAGACGGGTCTGGCAGCCTGGCCCGACCCAGACCCTTGGCCTGGGCCAGGTGAGCTATGGCATGGAGAGGGGGGCTCTCCCAGCAGCCCCAGAGCTGGCCCACGGGTCCCTTCCCCCACAGCCCCTTCTGCAAGGGGCCCTGCCCCTCCCCCTGCCTTAGAACTCAGCCCTCTGGCCCCCAGCAAGCGTCAGGAAGGAACCATTCCTATCCAACAGTGGCCCCTAGCGGTGGAAGTTTTGGCTCTGACTTTGGGCACCGGAGCCGCTCTCTTGTTCCTGGAGCTTCTTCTGTCTCTTGGCTTTTCACCAGACACACAGGAGGGAACAACTGTCCAGGACAGCATAGCAGAGCTTCTCTCCTAGCCCAGTCCGCACCCGGCAGGCTCCACCCACGTCGGCGACCCCTTCCGTCGCGTCCCCGTGGCCTCCTGCTGGCATTCGGTGTATACATTTTGGAACCCCGCTTCCCCCGGCGCTGGAGGTTTTCCTGGCAGTGGACGCGCTCCCCGAAGTGCATCGGGTGGGTTTCGGCAGGATGCCTATTGGCCGCCTCTGTCCCGGCACTGCCACTGGGGACAACTCCCGAGTGCAGAAAACGCCTCCCCTCCCCCCCAATCCATCGCAACCGCCTTCCCACTCCCGGGCTTGGGCACCTCCCGCCAGTGGCCACCGTCTCCAGAGCAACCAGGAGGGGCGGGGTCGGGGCGAGTCTGCCGGGGGCGGGGTGAGTGGCGCTGGGCGTGGGCGGCCCAGCGGGCCGGGGCGCCTGCGCTTTGCTCCCGGCTTTGCGGGCCTCAGAGAGCGGTGTGCGGCGGCGCGGGAGGCCTAGCGCTTGCCCCTCCCCCTCCCCCACCCACAGCCCGGGCGCCGTCTGGGCGCCCCGAAAGGAGGGGTTCAGGCGGAGGCAGCGGATGGAGCGAGAGGGGGCTTAGATCCCACAGGGCTGTTGGATGCGGCTCTCCCGCTGGCAGGTGTCGGCACTTTTGCTTCCCTCCGCGGGTGACGACCACGTTCTCCTCCCTCTCAGCTGACCTGGGCCGGTCCAACGAACCTGAGCGCAGGTGGTGCACCTGCGCTGGGGCTCAGGTCCCAGCTGGCACGGGGCCTGTCCAGAGACATGCAGAAGCCTGTCTCCTGAGCGTGCACGCACCCAGTGCCAGGCTCAGCCGCAGCCAAAGTGACGGAAGAAGAGGCATGTGTAGGGAGGCCCCCCCTGCAACCGACTCCCCCCACCCACCCCGTACCCCGTGCAAGAGCACGGATTCCCAAGTAGAGCCCACTGGCAGGGCCACTGAGGCCCGGAGCCACCTGCCGTCAGCAGCGTAGTCCTGGGTGTCCCCGCAGCCCTCAGGAGCACCAGGGCCTGGGGCTTGATCGACCAGGCAGCTGCGCCTCGGCGAGAGGGCCTATCTGCTTTGGTTTGGAAATCTGGACAGTATCCCTGCGGCATCGCCCGCTATGGTAGCTTGGAACGGCAATCAGTAGGAAAACCACCTGGTTGCGTGGCGTGCTGTGGCAGAGGGAAATGTGCCGAAGATGATGGGTTCTCCCTTTTTTTCCCCCAAAAACGGATGGGTACGACTCGAGTCACTGCCCAGACCACCCATACGTCCGCTTTGGACGGTCACGATGGCCGCTTAGAATATACCCGGTCCATGGAACACCTGGACCTGTAAGCCCACTTGAGCGCAGTGCCTGCCTCAGGTGAGCAGAAATGATTTCCACGCAAGTGTCTCACCACCCAATAGGTAAGCAGTTTCGTTTTGCGTCCCGCGGCCCCAGAGCCGAGAGAAACGCTCGTTGGTCGGTACGGTCCCAAAAAGGAGGGCGAGAGGAGGAAGGGCAGGCTCATTGCTCAGAGTCGTCGGGGTGCTCTGGGGCCCCTCTCGTCCCAGAAAAGAAAGGCAGAGAAAGAGAGGTCATTGACAAGGGAGAGGGAAGACCCTGGGCCTGTCCTCTCCGGGAGACAGGCCTCTGCAGGCCTGGCCGGGAGCCCAGGCCGAAGCCCGCAGGCCACCGGTGGGAAAGGCCGGGGTTCCCCTGACATAAGGTGGAGGTGACGGCGATGGGAGACAGCATGTCTGTGACCATGGCCGTGGGAGAGACCTGCAGGGCAACGCCGGCCGGCCCTAGCTAGGCCCCCCCCCCGCTGGAGGAGGCCTCGGGGACTTTGGTTGGCGAGGAAACCCCCTCTTCAGACGGGTCTGGCAGCCTGGCCCGACCCAGACCCTTGGCCTGGGCCAGGTGAGCTATGGCATGGAGAGGGGGGCTCTCCCAGCAGCCCCAGAGCTGGCCCACGGGTCCCTTCCCCCACAGCCCCTTCTGCAAGGGGCCCTGCCCCTCCCCCTGCCTTAGAACTCAGCCCTCTGGCCCCCAGCAAGCGTCAGGAAGGAACCATTCCTATCCAACAGTGGCCCCTAGCGCTGGAAGTTTTGGCTCTGACTTTGGGCACCGGAGCCGCTCTCTTGTTCCTGGAGCTTCTTCTGTCTCTTGGCTTTTCACCAGACACACAGGAGGGAACAACTGTCCAGGACAGCATAGCAGAGCTTCTCTCCTAGCCCAGTCCGCACCCGGCAGGCTCCACCCACGTCGGCGACCCCTTCCGTCGCGTCCCCGTGGCCTCCTGCTGGCATTCGGTGTATACATTTTGGAACCCCGCTTCCCCCGGCGCTGGAGGTTTTCCTGGCAGTGGACGCGCTCCCCGAAGTGCATCGGGTGGGTTTCGGCAGGATGCCTATTGGCCGCCTCTGTCCCGGCACTGCCACTGGGGACAACTCCCGAGTGCAGAAAACGCCTCCCCTCCCCCCCAATCCATCGCAACCGCCTTCCCACTCCCGGGCTTGGGCACCTCCCGCCAGTGGCCACCGTCTCCAGAGCAACCAGGAGGGGCGGGGTCGGGGCGAGTCTGCCGGGGGCGGGGTGAGTGGCGCTGGGCGTGGGCGGCCCAGCGGGCCGGGGCGCCTGCGCTTTGCTCCCGGCTTTGCGGGCCTCAGAGAGCGGTGTGCGGCGGCGCGGGAGGCCTAGCGCTTGCCCCTCCCCCTCCCCCACCCCCAGCCCGGGCGCCGTCTGGGCGCCCCGAAAGGAGGGGTTCAGGCGGAGGCAGCGGATGGAGCGAGAGGGGCCTTAGATCCCACAGGGCTGTTGGATGCGGCTCTCCCGCTGACAGGTGTCGGCACTTTTGCTTCCCTCCGCGGGTGACGACCACGTTCTCCTCCCTCTCAGCTGACCTGGGCCGGTCCAACGAACCTGAGCGCAGGTGGTGCACCTGCGCTGGGGCTCAGGTCCCAGCTGGCACGGGGCCTGTCCAGAGACATGCAGAAGCCTGTCTCCTGAGCGTGCACGCACCCAGTGCCAGGCTCAGCCGCAGCCAAAGTGACGGAAGAAGAGGCATGTGTAGGGAGGCCCCCCTGCAACCGACTCCCCCCACCCACCCCGTACCCCGTGCAAGAGCACGGATTCCCAAGTAGAGCCCACTGGCAGGCCACTGAGGCCCGGAGCCACCTGCCGTCAGCAGCGTAGTCCTGGGTGTCCCCGCAGCCCTCAGGAGCACCAGGGCCTGGGGCTTGATCGACCAGGCAGCTGCGCCTCGGCGAGAAGGCCTATCTGCTTTGGTTTGGAAATCTGGACAGTATCCCTGCGGCATCGCCCGCTATGGTAGCTTGGAACGGCAATCAGTAGGAAAACCACCTGGTTGCGTGGCGTGCTGTGGCAGAGGGAAATGTGCTGAAGATGATGGGTTCTCCCTTTTTTTCCCCCAAAAACGGATGGGTACGACTCGAGTCACTGCCCAGACCACCCATACGTCCGCTTTGGACGGTCACGATGGCCGCTTAGAATATACCCGGTCCATGGAACACCTGGACCTGTAAGCCCACTTGAGCGCAGTGCCTGCCTCAGGTGAGCAGAAATGATTTCCACGCAAGTGTCTCACCACCCAATAGGTAAGCAGTTTCGTTTTGCGTCCCGCGGCCCCAGAGCCGAGAGAAACGCTCGTTGGTCGGTACGGTCCCAAAAAGGAGGGCGAGAGGAGGAAGGGCAGGCTCCTTGCTCAGAGTCGTCGGGGTGCTCTGGGGCCCCTCTCGTCCCAGAAAAGAAAGGCAGAGAAAGAGAGGTCATTGACAAGGGAGAGGGAAGACCCTGGGCCTGTCCTCTCCGGGAGACAGGCCTCTGCAGGCCTGGCCGGGAGCCCAGGCCGAAGCCCGCAGGCCACCGGTGGGAAAGGCCGGGGTTCCCCTGACATAAGGTGGAGGTGACGGCGATGGGAGACAGCATGTCTGTGACCATGGCCGTGGGAGAGACCTGCAGGGCAACGCCGGCCGGCCCTAGCTAGGCCCCCCCCCGCTGGAGGAGGCCTCGGGGACTTTGGTTGGCGAGGAAACCCCCTCTTCAGACGGGTCTGGCAGCCTGGCCCGACCCAGACCCTTGGCCTGGGCCAGGTGAGCTATGGCATGGAGAGGGGGGCTCTCCCAGCAGCCCCAGAGCTGGCCCACGGGTCCCTTCCCCCACAGCCCCTTCTGCAAGGGGCCCTGCCCCTCCCCCTGCCTTAGAACTCAGCCCTCTGGCCCCCAGCAAGCGTCAGGAAGGAACCATTCCTATCCAACAGTGGCCCCTAGCGGTGGAAGTTTTGGCTCTGACTTTGGGCACCGGAGCCGCTCTCTTGTTCCTGGAGCTTCTTCTGTCTCTTGGCTTTTCACCAGACACACAGGAGGGAACAACTGTCCAGGACAGCATAGCAGAGCTTCTCTCCTAGCCCAGTCCCCACCCGGCAGGCTCCACCCACGTCGGCGACCCCTTCCGTCGCGTCCCCGTGGCCTCCTGCTGGCATTCGGTGTATACATTTTGGAACCCCGCTTCCCCCGGCGCTGGAGGTTTTCCTGGCAGTGGACGCGCTCCCCGAAGTGCATCGGGTGGGTTTCGGCAGGATGCCTATTGGCCGCCTCTGTCCCGGCACTGCCACTGGGGACAACTCCCGAGTGCAGAAAACGCCTCCCCTCCCCCCCAATCCATCGCAACCGCCTTCCCACTCCCGGGCTTGGGCACCTCCCGCCAGTGGCCACCGTCTCCAGAGCAACCAGGAGGGGCGGGGTCGGGGCGAGTCTGCCGGGGGCGGGGTGAGTGGCGCTGGGCGTGGGCGGCCCAGCGGGCCGGGGCGCCTGCGCTTTGCTCCCTGCTTTGCGGGCCTCAGAGAGCGGTGTGCGGCGGCGCGGGAGGCCTAGCGCTTGCCCCTCCCCCTCCCCCACCCCCAGCCCGGGCGCCGTCTGGGCGCCCCGAAAGGAGGGGGTCAGGCGGAGGCAGCGGATGGAGCGAGAGGGGGCTTAGATCCCACAGGGCTGTTGGATGCGGCTCTCCCGCTGGCAGGTGTCGGCACTTTTGCTTCCCTCCGCGGGTGACGACCACGTTCTCCTCCCTCTCAGCTGACCTGGGCCGGTCCAACGAACCTGAGCGCAGGTGGTGCACCTGCGCTGGGGCTCAGGTCCCAGCTGGCATGGGGCCTGTCCAGAGACATGCAGAAGCCTGTCTCCTGAGCGTGCACGCACCCAGTGCCAGGCTCAGCCGCAGCCAAAGTGACGGAAGAAGAGGCATGTGTAGGGAGGCCCCCCTGCAACCGACTCCCCCCACCCACCCCGTACCCCGTGCAAGAGCACGGATTCCCAAGTAGAGCCCACTGGCAGGCCACTGAGGCCCGGAGCCACCTGCCATCAGCAGCGTAGTCCTGGGTGTCCCCGCAGCCCTCAGGAGCACCAGGGCCTGGGGCTTGATCGACTAGGCAGCTGCGCCTCGGCGAGAAGGCCTATCTGCTTTGGTTTGGAAATCTGGACAGTATCCCTGCGGCATCGCCCGCTATGGTAGCTTGGAACGGCAATCAGTAGGAAAACCACCTGGTTGCGTGGCGTGCTGTGGCAGAGGGAAATGTGCTGAAGATGATGGGTTCTCCCTTTTTTTCCCCCAAAAACGGATGGGTACGACTCGAGTCACTGCCCAGACCACCCATACGTCCGCTTTGGACGGTCACGATGGCCGCTTAGAATATACCCGGTCCATGGAACACCTGGACCTGTAAGCCCACTTGACCGCAGTGCCTGCCTCAGGTGAGCAGAAATGATTTCCACGCAAGTGTCTCACCACCCAATAGGTAAGCAGTTTCGTTTTGCGTCCCGCGGCCCCAGAGCCGAGAGAAACGCTCGTTGGTCGGTACGGTCCCAAAAAGGAGGGCGAGAGGAGGAAGGGCAGGCTCCTTGCTCAGAGTCGTCGGGGTGCTCTGGGGCCCCTCTCGTCCCAGAAAAGAAAGGCAGAGAAAGAGAGGTCATTGACAAGGGAGAGGGAAGACCCTGGGCCTGTCCTCTCCGGGAGACAGGCCTCTGCAGGCCTGGCCGGGAGCCCAGGCCGAAGCCCGCAGGCCACCGGTGGGAAAGGCCGGGGTTCCCCTGACATAAGGTGGAGGTGACGGCGATGGGAGACAGCATGTCTGTGACCATGGCCGTGGGAGAGACCTGCAGGGCAACGCCGGCCGGCCCTAGCTAGGCCCCCCCCGCTGGAGGAGGCCTCGGGGACTTTGGTTGGCAAGGAAACCCCCTCTTCAGACGGGTCTGGCAGCCTGGCCCGACCCAGACCCTTGGCCTGGGCCAGGTGAGCTATGGCATGGAGAGGGGGGCTCTCCCAGCAGCCCCAGAGCTGGCCCACGGGTCCCTTCCCCCACAGCCCCTTCTGCAAGGGGCCCTGCCCCTCCCCCTGCCTTAGAACTCAGCCCTCTGGCCCCCAGCAAGCGTCAGGAAGGAACCATTCCTATCCAACAGTGGCCCCTAGCGGTGGAAGTTTTGGCTCTGACTTTGGGCACCGGAGCCGCTCTCTTGTTCCTGGAGCTTCTTCTGTCTCTTGGCTTTTCACCAGACACACAGGAGGGAACAACTGTCCAGGACAGCATAGCAGAGCTTCTCTCCTAGCCCAGTCCGCACCCGGCAGGCTCCACCCACGTCGGCGACCCCTTCCGTCGCGTCCCCGTGGCCTCCTGCTGGCATTCGGTGTATACATTTTGGAACCCCGCTTCCCCCGGCGCTGGAGGTTTTCCTGGCAGTGGACGCGCTCCCCGAAGTGCATCGGGTGGGTTTCGGCAGGATGCCTATTGGCCGCCTCTGTCCCGGCACTGCCACTGGGGACAACTCCCGAGTGCAGAAAACGCCTCCCCTCCCCCCCAATCCATCGCAACCGCCTTCCCACTCCCGGGCTTGGGCACCTCCCGCCAGTGGCCACCGTCTCCAGAGCAACCAGGAGGGGCGGGGTCGGGGCGAGTCTGCCGGGGGCGGGGTGAGTGGCGCTGGGCGTGGGCGGCCCAGCGGGCCGGGGCGCCTGCGCTTTGCTCCCGGCTTTGCGGGCCTCAGAGAGCGGTGTGCGGCGGCGCGGGAGGCCTAGCGCTTGCCCCTCCCCCTCCCCCTCCCCCACCCCCAGCCCGGGCGCCGTCTGGGCGCCCCGAAAGGAGGGGGTCAGGCGGAGGCAGCGGATGGAGCGAGAGGGGGCTTAGATCCCACAGGGCTGTTGGATGCGGCTCTCCCGCTGGCAGGTGTCGGCACTTTTGCTTCCCTCCGCGGGTGACGACCACGTTCTCCTCCCTCTCAGCTGACCTGGGCCGGTCCAACGAACCTGAGCGCAGGTGGTGCACCTGCGCTGGGGCTCAGGTCCCAGCTGGCACGGGGCCTGTCCAGAGACATGCAGAAGCCTGTCTCCTGAGCGTGCACGCACCCAGTGCCAGGCTCAGCCGCAGCCAAAGTGACGGAAGAAGAGGCATGTGTAGGGAGGCCCCCCTGCAACCGACTCCCCCCACCCACCCCGTACCCCGTGCAAGAGCACGGATTCCCAAGTAGAGCCCACTGGCAGGCCACTGAGGCCCGGAGCCACCTGCCGTCAGCAGCGTAGTCCTGAGTGTCCCCGCAGCCCTCAGGAGCACCAGGGCCTGGGGCTTGATCGACCAGGCAGCTGCGCCTCGGCGAGAAGGCCTATCTGCTTTGGTTTGGAAATCTGGACAGTATCCCTGCGGCATCGCCCCCTATGGTAGCTTGGAACGGCAATCAGTAGGAAAACCACCTGGTTGCGTGGCGTGCTGTGGCAGAGGGAAATGTGCTGAAGATGATGGGTTCTCCCTTTTTTTCCCCCAAAAACGGATGGGTACGACTCGAGTCACTGCCCAGACCACCCATACGTCCGCTTTGGACGGTCACGATGGCCGCTTAGAATCTACCCGGTCCATGGAACACCTGGACCTGTAAGCCCACTTGAGCGCAGTGCCTGCCTCAGGTGAGCAGAAATGATTTCCACGCAAGTGTCTCACCACCCAATAGGTAAGCAGTTTCGTTTTGCGTCCCGCGGCCCCGGAGCCGAGAGAAACGCTCGTTGGTCGGTACGGTCCCAAAAAGGAGGGCGAGAGGAGGAAGGGCAGGCTCCTTGCTCAGAGTCGTCGGTGTGCTCTGGGGCCCCTCTCGTCCCAGAAAAGAAAGGCAGAGAAAGAGAGGTCATTGACAAGGGAGAGGGAAGACCCTGGGCCTGTCCTCTCCGGGAGACAGGCCTCTGCAGGCCTGGCCGGGAGCCCAGGCCGAAGCCCGCAGGCCACCGGTGGGAAAGGCCGGGGTTCCCCTGACATAAGGTGGAGGTGACGGCGATGGGAGACAGCATGTCTGTGACCATGGCCGTGGGAGAGACCTGCAGGGCAACGCCGGCCGGCCCTAGCTAGGCCCCCCCCGCTGGAGGAGGCCTCGGGGACTTTGGTTGGCGAGGAAACCCCCTCTTCAGACGGGTCTGGCAGCCTGGCCCGACCCAGACCCTTGGCCTGGGCCAGGTGAGCTATGGCATGGAGAGGGGGGCTCTCCCAGCAGCCCCAGAGCTGGCCCACGGGTCCCTTCCCCCACAGCCCCTTCTGCAAGGGGCCCTGCCCCTCCCCCTGCCTTAGAACTCAGCCCTCTGGCCCCCAGCAAGCGTCAGGAAGGAACCATTCCTATCCAACAGTGGCCCCTAGCGGTGGAAGTTTTGGCTCTGACTTTGGGCACCGGAGCCGCTCTCTTGTTCCTGGAGCTTCTTCTGTCTCTTGGCTTTTCACCAGACACACAGGAGGGAACAACTGTCCAGGACAGCATAGCAGAGCTTCTCTCCTAGCCCAGTCCCCACCCGGCAGGCTCCACCCACGTCGGCGACCCCTTCCGTCGCGTCCCCGTGGCCTCCTGCTGGCATTCGGTGTATACATTTTGGAACCCCGCTTCCCCCGGCGCTGGAGGTTTTCCTGGCAGTGGACGCGCTCCCCGAAGTGCATCGGGTGGGTTTCGGCAGGATGCCTATTGGCCGCCTCTGTCCCGGCACTGCCACTGGGGACAACTCCCGAGTGCAGAAAACGCCTCCCCTCCCCCCCAATCCATCGCAACCGCCTTCCCACTCCCGGGCTTGGGCACCTCCCGCCAGTGGCCACCGTCTCCAGAGCAACCAGGAGGGGCGGGGTCGGGGCGAGTCTGCCGGGGGCGGGGTGAGTGGCGCTGGGCGTGGGCGGCCCAGCGGGCCGGGGCGCCTGCGCTTTGCTCCCGGCTTTGCGGGCCTCAGAGAGCGGTGTGCGGCGGCGCGGGAGGCCTAGCGCTTGCCCCTCCCCCTCCCCCTCCCCCACCCCCAGCCCGGGCGCCGTCTGGGCGCCCCGAAAGGAGGGGGTCAGGCGGAGGCAGCGGATGGA
Source organism: Dasypus novemcinctus (assembly GCF_030445035.2). Lineage (NCBI taxonomy): Eukaryota > Metazoa > Chordata > Mammalia > Cingulata > Dasypodidae > Dasypus > Dasypus novemcinctus. Next base: position 39,141 of record NW_026688431.1, on the reverse strand, counting down.
GCGAGAGGGGGCTTAGATCCCACAGGGCTGTTGGATGCGGCTCTCCCGCTGGCAGGTGTCGGCACTTTTGCTTCCCTCCGCGGGTGACGACCACGTTCTCCTCCCTCTCAGCTGACCTGGGCCGGTCCAACGAACCTGAGCGCAGGTGGTGCACCTGCGCTGGGGCTCAGGTCCCAGCTGGCACGGGGCCTGTCCAGAGACATGCAGAAGCCTGTCTCCTGAGCGTGCACGCACCCAGTGCCAGGCTCAGCCGCAGCCAAAGTGACGGAAGAAGAGGCATGTGTAGGGAGGCCCCCCTGCAACCGACTCCCCCCACCCACCCCGTACCCCGTGCAAGAGCACGGATTCCCAAGTAGAGCCCACTGGCAGGCCACTGAGGCCCGGAGCCACCTGCCGTCAGCAGCGTAGTCCTGGGTGTCCCCGCAGCCCTCAGGAGCACCAGGGCCTGGGGCTTGATCGACCAGGCAGCTGCGCCTCGGCGAGAAGGCCTATCTGCTTTGGTTTGGAAATCTGGACAGTATCCCTGCGGCATCGCCCGCTATGGTAGCTTGGAACGGCAATCAGTAGGAAAACCACCTGGTTGCGTGGCGTGCTGTGGCAGAGGGAAATGTGCCGAAGATGATGGGTTCTCCCTTTTTTCCCCCCAAAAACGGGTGGGTACGACTCGAGTCACTGCCCAGACCACCCATACGTCCGCTTTGGACGGTCACGATGGCCGCTTAGAATCTACCCGGTCCATGGAACACCTGGACCTGTAAGCCCACTTGACCGAAGTGCCTGCCTCAGGTGAGCAGAAATGATTTCCACGCAAGTGTCTCACCACCCAGTAGGTAAGCAGTTTCGTTTTGCGTCCCGTGGCCCCAGAGCCGAGAGAAACGCTCGTTGGTCGGTACGGTCCCAAAAAGGAGGGCGAGAGGAGGAAGGGCAGGCTCCTTGCTCAGAGTCGTCGGGGTGCTCTGGGGCCCCTCTCGTCCCAGAAAAGAAAGGCAGAGAAAGAGAGGTCATTGACAAGGGAGAGGGAAGACCCTGGGCCTGTCCTCTCCGGGAGACAGGCCTCTGCAGGCCTGGCCGGGAGCCCAGGCCAAAGCCCGCAGGCCACCGGTGGGAAAGGCCGGGGTTCCCCTGACATAAGGTGGAGGTGACGGCGATGGGAGACAGCATGTCTGTGACCATGGCCGTGGGAGAGACCTGCAGGGCAACGCCGGCCGGCCCTAGCTAGGCCCCCCCCCGCTGGAGGAGGCCTCGGGGACTTTGGTTGGCGAGGAAACCCCCTCTTCAGACGGGTCTGGCAGCCTGGCCCGACCCAGACCCTTGGCCTGGGCCAGGTGAGCTATGGCATGGAGAGTGGGGCTCTCCCAGCAGCCCCAGAGCTGGCCCACGGGTCCCTTCCCCCACAGCCCCTTCTGCAAGGGGCCCTGCCCCTCCCCCTGCCTTAGAACTCAGCCCTCTGGCCCCCAGCAAGCGTCAGGAAGGAACTATTCCTATCCAACAGTGGCCCCTAGCGGTGGAAGTTTTGGCTCTGACTTCGGGCACCGGAGCCGCTCTCTTGTTCCTGGAGCTTCTTCTGTCTCTTGGCTTTTCACCAGACACACAGGAGGGAACAACTGTCCAGGACAGCATAGCAGAGCTTCTCTCCTAGCCCAGTCCCCACCCGGCAGGCTCCACCCACGTCGGCGACCCCTTCCGTCGCGTCCCCGTGGCCTCCTGCTGGCATTCGGTGTATACATTTTGGAACCCCGCTTCCCCCGGCGCTGGAGGTTTTCCTGGCAGTGGACGCGCTCCCCGAAGTGCATCGGGTGGGTTTCGGCAGGATGCCTATTGGCCGCCTCTGTCCCGGCACTGCCACTGGGGACAACTCCCGAGTGCAGAAAACGCCTCCCCTCCCCCCCAATCCATCGCAACCGCCTTCCCACTCCCGGGCTTGGGCACCTCCCGCCAGTGGCCACCGTCTCCAGAGCAACCAGGAGGGGCGGGGTCGGGGCGAGTCTGCCGGGGGCGGGGTGAGTGGCGCTGGGCGTGGGCGGCCCAGCGGGCCGGGGCGCCTGCGCTTTGCTCCCGGCTTTGCGGGCCTCAGAGAGCGGTGTGCGGCGGCGCGGGAGGCCTAGCGCTTGCCCCTCCCCCTCCCCCTCCCCCACCCCCAGCCCGGGCGCCGTCTGGGCGCCCCGAAAGGAGGGGGTCAGGCGGAGGCAGCGGATGGAGCGAGAGGGGGCTTAGATCCCACAGGGCTGTTGGATGCGGCTCTCCCGCTGGCAGGTGTCGGCACTTTTGCTTCCCTCCGCGGGTGACGACCACGTTCTCCTCCCTCTCAGCTGACCTGGGCCGGTCCAACGAACCTGAGCGCAGGTGGTGCACCTGCGCTGGGGCTCAGGTCCCAGCTGGCACGGGGCCTGTCCAGAGACATGCAGAAGCCTGTCTCCTGAGCGTGCACGCACCCAGTGCCAGGCTCAGCCGCAGCCAAAGTGACGGAAGAAGAGGCATGTGTAGGGAGGCCCCCCTGCAACCGACTCCCCCCACCCACCCCGTACCCCGTGCAAGAGCACGGATTCCCAAGTAGAGCCCACTGGCAGGCCACTGAGGCCCGGAGCCACCTGCCGTCAGCAGCGTAGTCCTGGGTGTCCCCGCAGCCCTCAGGAGCACCAGGGCCTGGGGCTTGATCGACCAGGCAGCTGCGCCTCGGCGAGAAGGCCTATCTGCTTTGGTTTGGAAATCTGGACAGTATCCCTGCGGCATCGCCCGCTATGGTAGCTTGGAACGGCAATCAGTAGGAAAACCACCTGGTTGCGTGGCGTGCTGTGGCAGAGGGAAATGTGCCGAAGATGATGGGTTCTCCCTTTTTTTCCCCCAAAAACGGATGGGTACGACTCGAGTCACTGCCCAGACCACCCATACGTCCGCTTTGGACGGTCACGATGGCCGCTTAGAATCTACCCGGTCCATGGAACACCTGGACCTGTAAGCCCACTTGAGCGCAGTGCCTGCCTCAGGTGAGCAGAAATGATTTCCACGCAAGTGTCTCACCACCCAATAGGTAAGCAGTTTCGTTTTGCGTCCCGCGGCCCCAGAGCCGAGAGAAACGCTCGTTGGTCGGTACGGTCCCAAAAAGGAGGGCGAGAGGAGGAAGGGCAGGCTCCTTGCTCAGAGTCGTCGGGGTGCTCTGGGGCCCCTCTCGTCCCAGAAAAGAAAGGCAGAGAAAGAGAGGTCATTGACAAGGGAGAGGGAAGACCCTGGGCCTGTCCTCTCCGGGAGACAGGCCTCTGCAGGCCTGGCCGGGAGCCCAGGCCGAAGCCCGCAGGCCACCGGTGGGAAAGGCCGGGGTTCCCCTGACATAAGGTGGAGGTGACGGCGATGGGAGACAGCATGTCTGTGACCATGGCCGTGGGAGAGACCTGCAGGGCAACGCCGGCCGGCCCTAGCTAGGCCCCCCCCCGCTGGAGGAGGCCTCGGGGACTTTGGTTGGCGAGGAAACCCCCTCTTCAGACGGGTCTGGCAGCCTGGCCCGACCCAGACCCTTGGCCTGGGCCAGGTGAGCTATGGCATGGAGAGGGGGGCTCTCCCAGCAGCCCCAGAGCTGGCCCACGGGTCCCTTCCCCCACAGCCCCTTCTGCAAGGGGCCCTGCCCCTCCCCCTGCCTTAGAACTCAGCCCTCTGGCCCCCAGCAAGCGTCAGGAAGGAACCATTCCTATCCAACAGTGGCCCCTAGCGGTGGAAGTTTTGGCTCTGACTTTGGGCACCGGAGCCGCTCTCTTGTTCCTGGAGCTTCTTCTGTCTCTTGGCTTTTCACCAGACACACAGGAGGGAACAACTGTCCAGGACAGCATAGCAGAGCTTCTCTCCTAGCCCAGTCCGCACCCGGCAGGCTCCACCCACGTCGGCGACCCCTTCCGTCGCGTCCCCGTGGCCTCCTGCTGGCATTCGGTGTATACATTTTGGAACCCCGCTTCCCCCGGCGCTGGAGGTTTTCCTGGCAGTGGACGCGCTCCCCGAAGTGCATCGGGTGGGTTTCGGCAGGATGCCTATTGGCCGCCTCTGTCCCGGCACTGCCACTGGGGACAACTCCCGAGTGCAGAAAACGCCTCCCCTCCCCCCCAATCCATCGCAACCGCCTTCCCACTCCCGGGCTTGGGCACCTCCCGCCAGTGGCCACCGTCTCCAGAGCAACCAGGAGGGGCGGGGTCGGGGCGAGTCTGCCGGGGGCGGGGTGAGTGGCGCTGGGCGTGGGCGGCCCAGCGGGCCGGGGCGCCTGCGCTTTGCTCCCGGCTTTGCGGGCCTCAGAGAGCGGTGTGCGGCGGCGCGGGAGGCCTAGCGCTTGCCCCTCCCCCTCCCCCACCCCCAGCCCGGGCGCCGTCTGGGCGCCCCGAAAGGAGGGGGTCAGGCGGAGGCAGCGGATGGAGCGAGAGGGGCCTTAGATCCCACAGGGCTGTTGGATGCGGCTCTCCCGCTGGCAGGTGTCGGCACTTTTGCTTCCCTCCGCGGGTGACGACCACGTTCTCCTCCCTCTCAGCTGACCTGGGCCGGTCCAACGAACCTGAGCGCAGGTGGTGCACCTGCGCTGGGGCTCAGGTCCCAGCTGGCACGGGGCCTGTCCAGAGACATGCAGAAGCCTGTCTCCTGAGCGTGCACGCACCCAGTGCCAGGCTCAGCCGCAGCCAAAGTGACGGAAGAAGAGGCATGTGTAGGGAGGCCCCCCTGCAACCGACTCCCCCCACCCACCCCGTACCCCGTGCAAGAGCACGGATTCCCAAGTAGAGCCCACTGGCAGGCCACTGAGGCCCGGAGCCACCTGCCGTCAGCAGCGTAGTCCTGGGTGTCCCCGCAGCCCTCAGGAGCACCAGGGCCTGGGGCTTGATCGACCAGGCAGCTGCGCCTCGGCGAGAAGGCCTATCTGCTTTGGTTTGGAAATCTGGACAGTATCCCTGCGGCATCGCCCGCTATGGTAGCTTGGAACGGCAATCAGTAGGAAAACCACCTGGTTGCGTGGCGTGCTGTGGCAGAGGGAAATGTGCCGAAGATGATGGGTTCTCCCTTTTTTTCCCCCAAAAACGGATGGGTACGACTCGAGTCACTGCCCAGACCACCCATACGTCCGCTTTGGACGGTCACGATGGCCGCTTAGAATATACCCGGTCCATGGAACACCTGGACCTGTAAGCCCACTTGAGCGCAGTGCCTGCCTCAGGTGAGCAGAAATGATTTCCACGCAAGTGTCTCACCACCCAATAGGTAAGCAGTTTCGTTTTGCGTCCCGCGGCCCCAGAGCCGAGAGAAACGCTCGTTGGTCGGTACGGTCCCAAAAAGGAGGGCGAGAGGAGGAAGGGCAGGCTCCTTGCTCAGAGTCGTCGGGGTGCTCTGGGGCCCCTCTCGTCCCAGAAAAGAAAGGCAGAGAAAGAGAGGTCATTGACAAGGGAGAGGGAAGACCCTGGGCCTGTCCTCTCCGGGAGACAGGCCTCTGCAGGCCTGGCTGGGAGCCCAGGCCGAAGCCCGCAGGCCACCGGTGGGAAAGGCCGGGGTTCCCCTGACATAAGGTGGAGGTGACGGCGATGGGAGACAGCATGTCTGTGACCATGGCCGTGGGAGAGACCTGCAGGGCAACGCCGGCCGGCCCTAGCTAGGCCCCCCCCCGCTGGAGGAGGCCTCGGGGACTTTGGTTGGCGAGGAAACCCCCTCTTCAGACGGGTCTGGCAGCCTGGCCCGACCCAGACCCTTGGCCTGGGCCAGGTGAGCTATGGCATGGAGAGGGGGGCTCTCCCAGCAGCCCCAGAGCTGGCCCACGGGTCCCTTCCCCCACAGCCCCTTCTGCAAGGGGCCCTGCCCCTCCCCCTGCCTTAGAACTCAGCCCTCTGGCCCCCAGCAAGCGTCAGGAAGGAACCATTCCTATCCAACAGTGGCCCCTAGCGGTGGAAGTTTTGGCTCTGACTTTGGGCACCGGAGCCGCTCTCTTGTTCCTGGAGCTTCTTCTGTCTCTTGGCTTTTCACCAGACACACAGGAGGGAACAACTGTCCAGGACAGCATAGCAGAGCTTCTCTCCTAGCCCAGTCCCCACCCGGCAGGCTCCACCCACGTCGGCGACCCCTTCCGTCGCGTCCCCGTGGCCTCCTGCTGGCATTCGGTGTATACATTTTGGAACCCCGCTTCCCCCGGCGCTGGAGGTTTTCCTGGCAGTGGACGCGCTCCCCGAAGTGCATCGGGTGGGTTTCGGCAGGATGCCTATTGGCCGCCTCTGTCCCGGCACTGCCACTGGGGACAACTCCCGAGTGCAGAAAACGCCTCCCCTCCCCCCCAATCCATCGCAACCGCCTTCCCACTCCCGGGCTTGGGCACCTCCCGCCAGTGGCCACCGTCTCCAGAGCAACCAGGAGGGGCGGGGTCGGGGCGAGTCTGCCGGGGGCGGGGTGAGTGGCGCTGGGCGTGGGCGGCCCAGCGGGCCGGGGCGCCTGCGCTTTGCTCCCGGCTTTGCGGGCCTCAGAGAGCGGTGTGCGGCGGCGCGGGAGGCCTAGCGCTTGCCCCTCCCCCTCCCCCACCCCCAGCCCGGGCGCCGTCTGGGCGCCCCGAAAGGAGGGGGTCAGGCGGAGGCAGCGGATGGAGCGAGAGGGGCCTTAGATCCCACAGGGCTGTTGGATGCGGCTCTCCCGCTGGCAGGTGTCGGCACTTTTGCTTCCCTCCGCGGGTGACGACCACGTTCTCCTCCCTCTCAGCTGACCTGGGCCGGTCCAACGAACCTGAGCGCAGGTGGTGCACCTGCGCTGGGGCTCAGGTCCCAGCTGGCACGGGGCCTGTCCAGAGACATGCAGAAGCCTGTCTCCTGAGCGTGCACGCACCCAGTGCCAGGCTCAGCCGCAGCCAAAGTGACGGAAGAAGAGGCATGTGTAGGGAGGCCCCCCTGCAACCGACTCCCCCCACCCACCCCGTACCCCGTGCAAGAGCACGGATTCCCAAGTAGAGCCCACTGGCAGGCCACTGAGGCCCGGAGCCACCTGCCGTCAGCAGCGTAGTCCTGGGTGTCCCCGCAGCCCTCAGGAGCACCAGGGCCTGGGGCTTGATCGACCAGGCAGCTGCGCCTCGGCGAGAAGGCCTATCTGCTTTGGTTTGGAAATCTGGACAGTATCCCTGCGGCATCGCCCGCTATGGTAGCTTGGAACGGCAATCAGTAGGAAAACCACCTGGTTGCGTGGCGTGCTGTGGCAGAGGGAAATGTGCCGAAGATGATGGGTTCTCCCTTTTTTTCCCCCAAAAACGGATGGGTACGACTCGAGTCACTGCCCAGACCACCCATACGTCCGCTTTGGACGGTCACGATGGCCGCTTAGAATATACCCGGTCCATGGAACACCTGGACCTGTAAGCCCACTTGAGCGCAGTGCCTGCCTCAGGTGAGCAGAAATGATTTCCACGCAAGTGTCTCACCACCCAATAGGTAAGCAGTTTCGTTTTGCGTCCCGCGGCCCCAGAGCCGAGAGAAACGCTCGTTGGTCGGTACGGTCCCAAAAAGGAGGGCGAGAGGAGGAAGGGCAGGCTCCTTGCTCAGAGTCGTCGGGGTGCTCTGGGGCCCCTCTCGTCCCAGAAAAGAAAGGCAGAGAAAGAGAGGTCATTGACAAGGGAGAGGGAAGACCCTGGGCCTGTCCTCTCCGGGAGACAGGCCTCTGCAGGCCTGGCCGGGAGCCCAGGCCGAAGCCCGCAGGCCACCGGTGGGAAAGGCCGGGGTTCCCCTGACATAAGGTGGAGGTGACGGCGATGGGAGACAGCATGTCTGTGACCATGGCCGTGGGAGAGACCTGCAGGGCAACGCCGGCCGGCCCTAGCTAGGCCCCCCCCCGCTGGAGGAGGCCTCGGGGACTTTGGTTGGCGAGGAAACCCCCTCTTCAGACGGGTCTGGCAGCCTGGCCCGACCCAGACCCTTGGCCTGGGCCAGGTGAGCTATGGCATGGAGAGGGGGGCTCTCCCAGCAAGCCCCAGAGCTGGCCCACGGGTCCCTTCCCCCACAGCCCCTTCTGCAAGGGGCCCTGCCCCTCCCCCTGCCTTAGAACTCAGCCCTCTGGCCCCCAGCAAGCGTCAGGAAGGAACCATTCCTATCCAACAGTGGCCCCTAGCGCTGGAAGTTTTGGCTCTGACTTTGGGCACCGGAGCCGCTCTCTTGTTCCTGGAGCTTCTTCTGTCTCTTGGCTTTTCACCAGACACACAGGAGGGAACAACTGTCCAGGACAGCATAGCAGAGCTTCTCTCCTAGCCCAGTCCCCACCCGGCAGGCTCCACCCACGTCGGCGACCCCTTCCGTCGCGTCCCCGTGGCCTCCTGCTGGCATTCGGTGTATACATTTTGGAACCCCGCTTCCCCCGGCGCTGGAGGTTTTCCTGGCAGTGGACGCGCTCCCCGAAGTGCATCGGGTGGGTTTCGGCAGGATGCCTATTGGCCGCCTCTGTCCCGGCACTGCCACTGGGGACAACTCCCGAGTGCAGAAAACGCCTCCCCTCCCCCCCCAATCCATCGCAACCGCCTTCCCACTCCCGGGCTTGGGCACCTCCCGCCAGTGGCCACCGTCTCCAGAGCAACCAGGAGGGGCGGGGTCGGGGCGAGTCTGCCGGGGGCGGGGTGAGTGGCGCTGGGCGTGGGCGGCCCAGCGGGCCGGGGCGCCTGCGCTTTGCTCCCGGCTTTGCGGGCCTCAGAGAGCGGTGTGCGGCGGCGCGGGAGGCCTAGCGCTTGCCCCTCCCCCTCCCCCACCCCCAGCCCGGGCGCCGTCTGGGCGCCCCGAAGGAGGAGGGGTCAGGCGGAGGCAGCGGATGGAGCGAGAGGGGCCTTAGATCCCACAGGGCTGTTGGATGCGGCTCTCCCGCTGGCAGGTGTCGGCACTTTTGCTTCCCTCCGCGGGTGACGACCACGTTCTCCTCCCTCTCAGCTGACCTGGGCCGGTCCAACGAACCTGAGCGCAGGTGGTGCACCTGCGCTGGGGCTCAGGTCCCAGCTGGCACGGGGCCTGTCCAGAGACATGCAGAAGCATCTCCTGAGCGTGCACGCACCCAGTGCCAGGCTCAGCCGCAGCCAAAGTGACGGAAGAAGAGGCATGTGTAGGGAGGCCCCCCTGCAACCGACTCCCCCCACCCACCCCGTACCCCGTGCAAGAGCACGGATTCCCAAGTAGAGCCCACTGGCAGGCCACTGAGGCCCGGAGCCACCTGCCGTCAGCAGCGTAGTCCTGGGTGTCCCCGCAGCCCTCAGGAGCACCAGGGCCTGGGGCTTGATCGACCAGGCAGCTGCGCCTCGGCGAGAAGGCCTATCTGCTTTGGTTTGGAAATCTGGACAGTATCCCTGCGGCATCGCCCGCTATGGTAGCTTGGAACGGCAATCAGTAGGAAAACCACCTGGTTGCGTGGCGTGCTGTGGCAGAGGGAAATGTGCTGAAGATGATGGGTTCTCCCTTTTTTTCCCCCAAAAACGGATGGGTACGACTCGAGTCACTGCCCAGACCACCCATACGTCCGCTTTGGACGGTCACGATGGCCGCTTAGAATATACCCGGTCCATGGAACACCTGGACCTGTAAGCCCACTTGAGCGCAGTGCCTGCCTCAGGTGAGCAGAAATGATTTCCACGCAAGTGTCTCACCACCCAATAGGTAAGCAGTTTCGTTTTGCGTCCCGCGGCCCCAGAGCCGAGAGAAACGCTCGTTGGTCGGTACGGTCCCAAAAAGGAGGGCGAGAGGAGGAAGGGCAGGCTCCTTGCTCAGAGTCGTCGGGGTGCTCTGGGGCCACTCTCGTCCCAGAAAAGAAAGGCAGAGAAAGAGAGGTCATTGACAAGGGAGAGGGAAGACCCTGGGCCTGTCCTCTCCGGGAGACAGGCCTCTGCAGGCCTGGCCGGGAGCCCAGGCCGAAGCCCGCAGGCCACCGGTGGGAAAGGCCGGGGTTCCCCTGACATAAGGTGGAGGTGACGGCGATGGGAGACAGCATGTCTGTGACCATGGCCGTGGGAGAGACCTGCAGGGCAACGCCGGCCGGCCCTAGCTAGGCCCCCCCCGCTGGAGGAGGCCTCGGGGACTTTGGTTGGCGAGGAAACCCCCTCTTCAGACGGGTCTGGCAGCCTGGCCCGACCCAGACCCTTGGCCTGGGCCAGGTGAGCTATGGCATGGAGAGGGGGGCTCTCCCAGCAGCCCCAGAGCTGGCCCACGGGTCCCTTCCCCCACAGCCCCTTCTGCAAGGGGCCCTGCCCCTCCCCCTGCCTTAGAACTCAGCCCTCTGGCCCCCAGCAAGCGTCAGGAAGGAACCATTCCTATCCAACAGTGGCCCCTAGCGGTGGAAGTTTTGGCTCTGACTTTGGGCACCGGAGCCGCTCTCTTGTTCCTGGAGCTTCTTCTGTCTCTTGGCTTTTCACCAGACACACAGGAGGGAACAACTGTCCAGGACAGCATAGCAGAGCTTCTCTCCTAGCCCAGTCCGCACCCGGCAGGCTCCACCCACGTCGGCGACCCCTTCCGTCGCGTCCCCGTGGCCTCCTGCTGGCATTCGGTGTATACATTTTGGAACCCCGCTTCCCCCGGCGCTGGAGGTTTTCCTGGCAGTGGACGCGCTCCCCGAAGTGCATCGGGTGGGTTTCGGCAGGATGCCTATTGGCCGCCTCTGTCCCGGCACTGCCACTGGGGACAACTCCCGAGTGCAGAAAACGCCTCCCCTCCCCCCCAATCCATCGCAACCGCCTTCCCACTCCCGGGCTTGGGCACCTCCCGCCAGTGGCCACCGTCTCCAGAGCAACCAGGAGGGGCGGGGTCGGGGCGAGTCTGCCGGGGGCGGGGTGAGTGGCGCTGGGCGTGGGCGGCCCAGCGGGCCGGGGCGCCTGCGCTTTGCTCCCGGCTTTGCGGGCCTCAGAGAGCGGTGTGCGGCGGCGCGGGAGGCCTAGCGCTTGCCCCTCCCCCTCCCCCACCCCCAGCCCGGGCGCCGTCTGGGCGCCCCGAAAGGAGGGGGTCAGGCGGAGGCAGCGGATGGAGCGAGAGGGGCCTTAGATCCCACAGGGCTGTTGGATGCGGCTCTCCCGCTGGCAGGTGTCGGCACTTTTGCTTCCCTCCGCGGGTGACGACCACGTTCTCCTCCCTCTCAGCTGACCTGGGCCGGTCCAACGAACCTGAGCGCAGGTGGTGCACCTGCGCTGGGGCTCAGGTCCCAGCTGGCACGGGGCCTGTCCAGAGACATGCAGAAGCCTGTCTCCTGAGCGTGCACGCACCCAGTGCCAGGCTCAGCCGCAGCCAAAGTGACGGAAGAAGAGGCATGTGTAGGGAGGCCCCCCTGCAACCGACTCCCCCCACCCACCCCGTACCCCGTGCAAGAGCATGGATTCCCAAGTAGAGCCCACTGGCAGGCCACTGAGGCCCGGAGCCACCTGCCGTCAGCAGCGTAGTCCTGGGTGTCCCCGCAGCCCTCAGGAGCACCAGGGCCTGGGGCTTGATCGACCAGGCAGCTGCGCCTCGGCGAGAAGGCCTATCTGCTTTGGTTTGGAAATCTGGACAGTATCCCTGCGGCATCGCCCGCTATGGTAGCTTGGAACGGCAATCAGTAGGAAAACCACCTGGTTGCGTGGTGTGCTGTGGCAGAGGGAAATGTGCCGAAGATGATGGGTTCTCCCTTTTTTTCCCCCAAAAACGGATGGGTACGACTCGAGTCACTGCCCAGACCACCCATACGTCCGCTTTGGACGGTCACGATGGCCGCTTAGAATATACCCGGTCCATGGAACACCTGGACCTGTAAGCCCACTTGACCGCAGTGCCTGCCTCAGGTGAGCAGAAATGATTTCCACGCAAGTGTCTCACCACCCAATAGGTAAGCAGTTTCGTTTTGCGTCCCGCGGCCCCAGAGCCGAGAGAAACGCTCGTTGGTCGGTACGGTCCCAAAAAGGAGGGCGAGAGGAGGAAGGGCAGGCTCCTTGCTCAGAGTCGTCGGGGTGCTCTGGGGCCCCTCTCGTCCCAGAAAAGAAAGGCAGAGAAAGAGAGGTCATTGACAAGGGAGAGGGAAGACCCTGGGCCTGTCCTCTCCGGGAGACAGGCCTCTGCAGGCCTGGCCGGGAGCCCAGGCCGAAGCCCGCAGGCCACCGGTGGGAAAGGCCGGGGTTGCCCTGACATAAGGTGGAGGTGACGGCAATGGGAGACAGCATGTCTGTGACCATGGCCGTGGGAGAGACCTGCAGGGCAACGCCGGCCGGCCCTAGCTAGGCCCCCCCCCGCTGGAGGAGGCCTCGGGGACTTTGGTTGGCGAGGAAACCCCCTCTTCAGACGGGTCTGGCAGCCTGGCCCGACCCAGACCCTTGGCCTGGGCCAGGTGAGCTATGGCATGGAGAGGGGGACTCTCCCAGCAGCCCCAGAGCTGGCCCACGGGTCCCTTCCCCCACAGCCCCTTCTGCAAGGGGCCCTGCCCCTCCCCCTGCCTTAGAACTCAGCCCTCTGGCCCCCAGCAAGCGTCAGGAAGGAACCATTCCTATCCAACAGTGGCCCCTAGCGGTGGAAGTTTTGGCTCTGACTTTGGGCACCGGAGCCGCTCTCTTGTTCCTGGAGCTTCTTCTGTCTCTTGGCTTTTCACCAGACACACAGGAGGGAACAACTGTCCAGGACAGCATAGCAGAGCTTCTCTCCTAGCCCAGTCCCCACCCGGCAGGCTCCACCCACGTCGGCGACCCCTTCCGTCGCGTCCCCGTGGCCTCCTGCTGGCATTCGGTGTATACATTTTGGAACCCCGCTTCCCCCGGCGCTGGAGGTTTTCCTGGCAGTGGACGCGCTCCCCGAAGTGCATCGGGTGGGTTTCGGCAGGATGCCTATTGGCCGCCTCTGTCCCGGCACTGCCACTGGGGACAACTCCCGAGTGCAGAAAACGCCTCCCCTCCCCCCCAATCCATCGCAACCGCCTTCCCACTCCCGGGCTTGGGCACCTCCCGCCAGTGGCCACCGTCTCCAGAGCAACCAGGAGGGGCGGGGTTGGGGCGAGTCTGCCGGGGGCGGGGTGAGTGGCGCTGGGCGTGGGCGGCCCAGCGGGCCGGGGCGCCTGCGCTTTGCTCCCGGCTTTGCGGGCCTCAGAGAGCGGTGTGCGGCGGCGCGGGAGGCCTAGCGCTTGCCCCTCCCCCTCCCCCTCCCCCACCCCCAGCCCGGGCGCCGTCTGGGCGCCCCGAAAGGAGGGGGTCAGGCGGAGGCAGCGGATGGAGCGAGAGGGGCCTTAGATCCCACAGGGCTGTTGGATGCGGCTCTCCCGCTGGCAGGTGTCGGCACTTTTGCTTCCCTCCGCGGGTGACGACCACGTTCTCCTCCCTCTCAGCTGACCTGGGCCGGTCCAACGAACCTGAGCGCAGGTGGTGCACCTGCGCTGGGGCTCAGGTCCCAGCTGGCACGGGGCCTGTCCAGAGACATGCAGAAGCCTGTCTCCTGAGCGTGCACGCACCCAGTGCCAGGCTCAGCCGCAGCCAAAGTGACGGAAGAAGAGGCATGTGTAGGGAGGCCCCCCTGCAACCGACTCCCCCCACCCACCCCGTACCCCGTGCAAGAGCACGGATTCCCAAGTAGAGCCCACTGGCAGGCCACTGAGGCCCGGAGCCACCTGCCGTCAGCAGCGTAGTCCTGGGTGTCCCCGCAGCCCTCAGGAGCACCAGGGCCTGGGGCTTGATCGACCAGGCAGCTGCGCCTCGGCGAGAAGGCCTATCTGCTTTGGTTTGGAAATCTGGACAGTATCCCTGCGGCATCGCCCGCTATGGTAGCTTGGAACGGCAATCAGTAGGAAAACCACCTGGTTGCGTGGTGTGCTGTGGCAGAGGGAAATGTGCCGAAGATGATGGGTTCTCCCTTTTTTTCCCCCAAAAACGGATGGGTACGACTCGAGTCACTGCCCAGACCACCCATACGTCCGCTTTGGACGGTCACGATGGCCGCTTAGAATATACCCGGTCCATGGAACACCTGGACCTGTAAGCCCACTTGACCGCAGTGCCTGCCTCAGGTGAGCAGAAATGATTTCCACGCAAGTGTCTCACCACCCAATAGGTAAGCAGTTTCGTTTTGCGTCCCGCGGCCCCAGAGCCGAGAGAAACGCTCGTTGGTCGGTACGGTCCCAAAAAGGAGGGCGAGAGGAGGAAGGGCAGGCTCCTTGCTCAGAGTCGTCGGGGTGCTCTGGGGCCCCTCTCGTCCCAGAAAAGAAAGGCAGAGAAAGAGAGGTCATTGACAAGGGAGAGGGAAGACCCTGGGCCTGTCCTCTCCGGGAGACAGGCCTCTGCAGGCCTGGCCGGGAGCCCAGGCCGAAGCCCGCAGGCCACCGGTGGGAAAGGCCGGGGTTCCCCTGACATAAGGTGGAGGTGACGGCGATGGGAGACAGCATGTCTGTGACCATGGCCGTGGGAGAGACCTGCAGGGCAACGCCGGCCGGCCCTAGCTAGGCCCCCCCCCGCTGGAGGAGGCCTCGGGGACTTTGGTTGGCGAGGAAACCCCCTCTTCAGACGGGTCTGGCAGCCTGGCCCGACCCAGACCCTTGGCCTGGGCCAGGTGAGCTATGGCATGGAGAGGGGGGCTCTCCCAGCAGCCCCAGAGCTGGCCCACGGGTCCCTTCCCCCACAGCCCCTTCTGCAAGGGGCCCTGCCCCTCCCCCTGCCTTAGAACTCAGCCCTCTGGCCCCCAGCAAGCGTCAGGAAGGAACCATTCCTATCCAACAGTGGCCCCTAGCGGTGGAAGTTTTGGCTCTGACTTTGGGCACCGGAGCCGCTCTCTTGTTCCTGGAGCTTCTTCTGTCTCTTGGCTTTTCACCAGACACACAGGAGGGAACAACTGTCCAGGACAGCATAGCAGAGCTTCTCTCCTAGCCCAGTCCGCACCCGGCAGGCTCCACCCACGTCGGCGACCCCTTCCGTCGCGTCCCCGTGGCCTCCTGCTGGCATTCGGTGTATACATTTTGGAACCCCGCTTCCCCCGGCGCTGGAGGTTTTCCTGGCAGTGGACGCGCTCCCCGAAGTGCATCGGGTGGGTTTCGGCAGGATGTCTATTGGCCGCCTCTGTCCCGGCACTGCCACTGGGGACAACTCCCGAGTGCAGAAAACGCCTCCCCTCCCCCCCAATCCATCGCAACCGCCTTCCCACTCCCGGGCTTGGGCACCTCCCGCCAGTGGCCACCGTCTCCAGAGCAACCAGGAGGGGCGGGGTCGGGGCGAGTCTGCCGGGGGCGGGGTGAGTGGCGCTGGGCGTGGGCGGCCCAGCGGGCCGGGGCGCCTGCGCTTTGCTCCCGGCTTTGCGGGCCTCAGAGAGCGGTGTGCGGCGGCGCGGGAGGCCTAGCGCTTGCCCCTCCCCCTCCCCCACCCACAGCCCGGGCGCCGTCTGGGCGCCCCGAAAGGAGGGGTTCAGGCGGAGGCAGCGGATGGAGCGAGAGGGGGCTTAGATCCCACAGGGCTGTTGGATGCGGCTCTCCCGCTGGCAGGTGTCGGCACTTTTGCTTCCCTCCGCGGGTGACGACCACGTTCTCCTCCCTCTCAGCTGACCTGGGCCGGTCCAACGAACCTGAGCGCAGGTGGTGCACCTGCGCTGGGGCTCAGGTCCCAGCTGGCACGGGGCCTGTCCAGAGACATGCAGAAGCCTGTCTCCTGAGCGTGCACGCACCCAGTGCCAGGCTCAGCCGCAGCCAAAGTGACGGAAGAAGAGGCATGTGTAGGGAGGCCCCCCTGCAACCGACTCCCCCCACCCACCCCGTACCCCGTGCAAGAGCACGGATTCCCAAGTAGAGCCCACTGGCAGGCCACTGAGGCCCGGAGCCACCTGCCGTCAGCAGCGTAGTCCTGGGTGTCCCCGCAGCCCTCAGGAGCACCAGGGCCTGGGGCTTGATCGACCAGGCAGCTGCGCCTCGGCGAGAGGGCCTATCTGCTTTGGTTTGGAAATCTGGACAGTATCCCTGCGGCATCGCCCGCTATGGTAGCTTGGAACGGCAATCAGTAGGAAAACCACCTGGTTGCGTGGCGTGCTGTGGCAGAGGGAAATGTGCCGAAGATGATGGGTTCTCCCTTTTTTTCCCCCAAAAACGGATGGGTACGACTCGAGTCACTGCCCAGACCACCCATACGTCCGCTTTGGACGGTCACGATGGCCGCTTAGAATATACCCGGTCCATGGAACACCTGGACCTGTAAGCCCACTTGAGCGCAGTGCCTGCCTCAGGTGAGCAGAAATGATTTCCACGCAAGTGTCTCACCACCCAATAGGTAAGCAGTTTCGTTTTGCGTCCCGCGGCCCCAGAGCCGAGAGAAACGCTCGTTGGTCGGTACGGTCCCAAAAAGGAGGGCGAGAGGAGGAAGGGCAGGCTCATTGCTCAGAGTCGTCGGGGTGCTCTGGGGCCCCTCTCGTCCCAGAAAAGAAAGGCAGAGAAAGAGAGGTCATTGACAAGGGAGAGGGAAGACCCTGGGCCTGTCCTCTCCGGGAGACAGGCCTCTGCAGGCCTGGCCGGGAGCCCAGGCCGAAGCCCGCAGGCCACCGGTGGGAAAGGCCGGGGTTCCCCTGACATAAGGTGGAGGTGACGGCGATGGGAGACAGCATGTCTGTGACCATGGCCGTGGGAGAGACCTGCAGGGCAACGCCGGCCGGCCCTAGCTAGGCCCCCCCCCGCTGGAGGAGGCCTCGGGGACTTTGGTTGGCGAGGAAACCCCCTCTTCAGACGGGTCTGGCAGCCTGGCCCGACCCAGACCCTTGGCCTGGGCCAGGTGAGCTATGGCATGGAGAGGGGGGCTCTCCCAGCAGCCCCAGAGCTGGCCCACGGGTCCCTTCCCCCACAGCCCCTTCTGCAAGGGGCCCTGCCCCTCCCCCTGCCTTAGAACTCAGCCCTCTGGCCCCCAGCAAGCGTCAGGAAGGAACCATTCCTATCCAACAGTGGCCCCTAGCGGTGGAAGTTTTGGCTCTGACTTTGGGCACCGGAGCCGCTCTCTTGTTCCTGGAGCTTCTTCTGTCTCTTGGCTTTTCACCAGACACACAGGAGGGAACAACTGTCCAGGACAGCATAGCAGAGCTTCTCTCCTAGCCCAGTCCGCACCCGGCAGGCTCCACCCACGTCGGCGACCCCTTCCGTCGCGTCCCCGTGGCCTCCTGCTGGCATTCGGTGTATACATTTTGGAACCCCGCTTCCCCCGGCGCTGGAGGTTTTCCTGGCAGTGGACGCGCTCCCCGAAGTGCATCGGGTGGGTTTCGGCAGGATGCCTATTGGCCGCCTCTGTCCCGGCACTGCCACTGGGGACAACTCCCGAGTGCAGAAAACGCCTCCCCTCCCCCCCAATCCATCGCAACCGCCTTCCCACTCCCGGGCTTGGGCACCTCCCGCCAGTGGCCACCGTCTCCAGAGCAACCAGGAGGGGCGGGGTCGGGGCGAGTCTGCCGGGGGCGGGGTGAGTGGCGCTGGGCGTGGGCGGCCCAGCGGGCCGGGGCGCCTGCGCTTTGCTCCCGGCTTTGCGGGCCTCAGAGAGCGGTGTGCGGCGGCGCGGGAGGCCTAGCGCTTGCCCCTCCCCCTCCCCCACCCCCAGCCCGGGCGCCGTCTGGGCGCCCCGAAAGGAGGGGTTCAGGCGGAGGCAGCGGATGGAGCGAGAGGGGCCTTAGATCCCACAGGGCTGTTGGATGCGGCTCTCCCGCTGACAGGTGTCGGCACTTTTGCTTCCCTCCGCGGGTGACGACCACGTTCTCCTCCCTCTCAGCTGACCTGGGCCGGTCCAACGAACCTGAGCGCAGGTGGTGCACCTGCGCTGGGGCTCAGGTCCCAGCTGGCACGGGGCCTGTCCAGAGACATGCAGAAGCCTGTCTCCTGAGCGTGCACGCACCCAGTGCCAGGCTCAGCCGCAGCCAAAGTGACGGAAGAAGAGGCATGTGTAGGGAGGCCCCCCTGCAACCGACTCCCCCCACCCACCCCGTACCCCGTGCAAGAGCACGGATTCCCAAGTAGAGCCCACTGGCAGGCCACTGAGGCCCGGAGCCACCTGCCGTCAGCAGCGTAGTCCTGGGTGTCCCCGCAGCCCTCAGGAGCACCAGGGCCTGGGGCTTGATCGACCAGGCAGCTGCGCCTCGGCGAGAAGGCCTATCTGCTTTGGTTTGGAAATCTGGACAGTATCCCTGCGGCATCGCCCGCTATGGTAGCTTGGAACGGCAATCAGTAGGAAAACCACCTGGTTGCGTGGCGTGCTGTGGCAGAGGGAAATGTGCTGAAGATGATGGGTTCTCCCTTTTTTTCCCCCAAAAACGGATGGGTACGACTCGAGTCACTGCCCAGACCACCCATACGTCCGCTTTGGACGGTCACGATGGCCGCTTAGAATATACCCGGTCCATGGAACACCTGGACCTGTAAGCCCACTTGAGCGCAGTGCCTGCCTCAGGTGAGCAGAAATGATTTCCACGCAAGTGTCTCACCACCCAATAGGTAAGCAGTTTCGTTTTGCGTCCCGCGGCCCCGGAGCCGAGAGAAACGCTCGTTGGTCGGTACGGTCCCAAAAAGGAGGGCGAGAGGAGGAAGGGCAGGCTCCTTGCTCAGAGTCGTCGGGGTGCTCTGGGGCCCCTCTCGTCCCAGAAAAGAAAGGCAGAGAAAGAGAGGTCATTGACAAGGGAGAGGGAAGACCCTGGGCCTGTCCTCTCCGGGAGACAGGCCTCTGCAGGCCTGGCCGGGAGCCCAGGCCAAAGCCCGCAGGCCACCGGTGGGAAAGGCCGGGGTTCCCCTGACATAAGGTGGAGGTGACGGCGATGGGAGACAGCATGTCTGTGACCATGGCCGTGGGAGAGACCTGCAGGGCAACGCCGGCCGGCCCTAGCTAGGCCCCCCCCCGCTGGAGGAGGCCTCGGGGACTTTGGTTGGCGAGGAAACCCCCTCTTCAGACGGGTCTGGCAGCCTGGCCCGACCCAGACCCTTGGCCTGGGCCAGGTGAGCTATGGCATGGAGAGTGGGGCTCTCCCAGCAGCCCCAGAGCTGGCCCACGGGTCCCTTCCCCCACAGCCCCTTCTGCAAGGGGCCCTGCCCCTCCCCCTGCCTTAGAACTCAGCCCTCTGGCCCCCAGCAAGCGTCAGGAAGGAACTATTCCTATCCAACAGTGGCCCCTAGCGGTGGAAGTTTTGGCTCTGACTTCGGGCACCGGAGCCGCTCTCTTGTTCCTGGAGCTTCTTCTGTCTCTTGGCTTTTCACCAGACACACAGGAGGGAACAACTGTCCAGGACAGCATAGCAGAGCTTCTCTCCTAGCCCAGTCCCCACCCGGCAGGCTCCACCCACGTCGGCGACCCCTTCCGTCGCGTCCCCGTGGCCTCCTGCTGGCATTCGGTGTATACATTTTGGAACCCCGCTTCCCCCGGCGCTGGAGGTTTTCCTGGCAGTGGACGCGCTCCCCGAAGTGCATCGGGTGGGTTTCGGCAGGATGCCTATTGGCCGCCTCTGTCCCGGCACTGCCACTGGGGACAACTCCCGAGTGCAGAAAACGCCTCCCCTCCCCCCCAATCCATCGCAACCGCCTTCCCACTCCCGGGCTTGGGCACCTCCCGCCAGTGGCCACCGTCTCCAGAGCAACCAGGAGGGGCGGGGTCGGGGCGAGTCTGCCGGGGGCGGGGTGAGTGGCGCTGGGCGTGGGCGGCCCAGCGGGCCGGGGCGCCTGCGCTTTGCTCCCGGCTTTGCGGGCCTCAGAGAGCGGTGTGCGGCGGCGCGGGAGGCCTAGCGCTTGCCCCTCCCCCTCCCCCCTCCCCCACCCCCAGCCCGGGCGCCGTCTGGGCGCCCCGAAAGGAGGGGGTCAGGCGGAGGCAGCGGATGGAGCGAGAGGGGGCTTAGATCCCACAGGGCTGTTGGATGCGGCTCTCCCGCTGGCAGGTGTCGGCACTTTTGCTTCCCTCCGCGGGTGACGACCACGTTCTCCTCCCTCTCAGCTGACCTGGGCCGGTCCAACGAACCTGAGCGCAGGTGGTGCACCTGCGCTGGGGCTCAGGTCCCAGCTGGCACGGGGCCTGTCCAGAGACATGCAGAAGCCTGTCTCCTGAGCGTGCACGCACCCAGTGCCAGGCTCAGCCGCAGCCAAAGTGACGGAAGAAGAGGCATGTGTAGGGAGGCCCCCCTGCAACCGACTCCCCCCACCCACCCCGTACCCCGTGCAAGAGCACGGATTCCCAAGTAGAGCCCACTGGCAGGCCACTGAGGCCCGGAGCCACCTGCCGTCAGCAGCGTAGTCCTGGGTGTCCCCGCAGCCCTCAGGAGCACCAGGGCCTGGGGCTTGATCGACCAGGCAGCTGCGCCTCGGCGAGAAGGCCTATCTGCTTTGGTTTGGAAATCTGGACAGTATCCCTGCGGCATCGCCCGCTATGGTAGCTTGGAACGGCAATCAGTAGGAAAACCACCTGGTTGCGTGGCGTGCTGTGGCAGAGGGAAATGTGCCGAAGATGATGGGTTCTCCCTTTTTTTCCCCCAAAAACGGATGGGTACGACTCGAGTCACTGCCCAGACCACCCATACGTCCGCTTTGGACGGTCACGATGGCCGCTTAGAATATACCCGGTCCATGGAACACCTGGACCTGTAAGCCCACTTGAGCGCTGTGCCTGCCTCAAGTGAGCAGAAATGATTTCCACGCAAGTGTCTCACCACCCAATAGGTAAGCAGTTTCGTTTTGCGTCCCGCGGCCCCAGAGCCGAGAGAAACGCTCGTTGGTCGGTACGGTCCCAAAAAGGAGGGCGAGAGGAGGAAGGGCAGGCTCCTTGCTCAGAGTCGTCGGGGTGCTCTGGGGCCCCTCTCGTCCCAGAAAAGAAAGGCAGAGAAAGAGAGGTCATTGACAAGGGAGAGGGAAGACCCTGGGCCTGTCCTCTCCGGGAGACAGGCCTCTGCAGGCCTGGCCGGGAGCCCAGGCCGAAGCCCGCAGGCCACCGGTGGGAAAGGCCGGGGTTCCCCTGACATAAGGTGGAGGTGACGGCGATGGGAGACAGCATGTCTGTGACCATGGCCGTGGGAGAGACCTGCAGGGCAACGCCGGCCGGCCCTAGCTAGGCCCCCCCGCTGGAGGAGGCCTCGGGGACTTTGGTTGGCGAGGAAACCCCCTCTTCAGACGGGTCTGGCAGCCTGGCCCGACCCAGACCCTTGGCCTGGGCCAGGTGAGCTATGGCATGGAGAGGGGGGCTCTCCCAGCAGCCCCAGAGCTGGCCCACGGGTCCCTTCCCCCACAGCCCCTTCTGCAAGGGGCCCTGCCCCTCCCCCTGCCTTAGAACTCAGCCCTCTGGCCCCCAGCAAGCGTCAGGAAGGAACTATTCCTATCCAACAGTGGCCCCTAGCGGTGGAAGTTTTGGCTCTGACTTTGGGCACCGGAGCCGCTCTCTTGTTCCTGGAGCTTCTTCTGTCTCTTGGCTTTTCACCAGACACACAGGAGGGAACAACTGTCCAGGACAGCATAGCAGAGCTTCTCTCCTAGCCCAGTCCCCACCCGGCAGGCTCCACCCACGTCGGCGACCCCTTCCGTCGCGTCCCCGTGGCCTCCTGCTGGCATTCGGTGTATACATTTTGGAACCCCGCTTCCCCCGGCGCTGGAGGTTTTCCTGGCAGTGGACGCGCTCCCCGAAGTGCATCGGGTGGGTTTCGGCAGGATGCCTATTGGCCGCCTCTGTCCCGGCACTGCCACTGGGGACAACTCCCGAGTGCAGAAAACGCCTCCCCTCCCCCCCAATCCATCGCAACCGCCTTCCCACTCCCGGGCTTGGGCACCTCCCGCCAGTGGCCACCGTCTCCAGAGCAACCAGGAGGGGCGGGGTCGGGGCGAGTCTGCCGGGGGCGGGGTGAGTGGCGCTGGGCGTGGGCGGCCCAGCGGGCCGGGGCGCCTGCGCTTTGCTCCCGGCTTTGCGGGCCTCAGAGAGCGGTGTGCGGCGGCGCGGGAGGCCTAGCGCTTGCCCCTCCCCCTCCCCCTCCCCCATCCCCAGCCCGGGCGCCGTCTGGGCGCCCCGAAAGGAGGGGGTCAGGCGGAGGCAGCGGATGGAGCGAGAGGGGCCTTAGATCCCACAGGGCTGTTGGATGCGGCTCTCCCGCTGGCAGGTGTCGGCACTTTTGCTTCCCTCCGCGGGTGACGACCACGTTCTCCTCCCTCTCAGCTGACCTGGGCTGGTCCTAGGAACCTGAGCGCAGGTGGTGCACCTGCGCTGGGGCTCAGGTCCCAGCTGGCACGGGGCCTGTCCAGAGACATGCAGAAGCCTGTCTCCTGAGCGTGCACGCACCCAGTGCCAGGCTCAGCCGCAGCCAAAGTGACGGAAGAAGAGGCATGTGTAGGGAGGCCCCCCTGCAACCGACTCCCCCCACCCACCCCGTACCCCGTGCAAGAGCACGGATTCCCAAGTAGAGCCCACTGGCAGGCCACTGAGGCCCGGAGCCACCTGCCGTCAGCAGCGTAGTCCTGGGTGTCCCCGCAGCCCTCAGGAGCACCAGGGCCTGGGGCTTGATCGACCAGGCAGCTGCGCCTCGGCGAGAAGGCCTATCTGCTTTGGTTTGGAAATCTGGACAGTATCCCTGCGGCATCGCCCGCTATGGTAGCTTGGAACGGCAATCAGTAGGAAAACCACCTGGTTGCGTGGCGTGCTGTGGCAGAGGGAAATGTGCCGAAGATGATGGGTTCTCCCTTTTTTTCCCCCAAAAACGGATGGGTACGACTCGAGTCACTGCCCAGACCACCCATACGTCCGCTTTGGACGGTCACGATGGCCGCTTAGAATATACCCGGTCCATGGAACACCTGGACCTG
The DNA here is from genome assembly GCF_030445035.2 of Dasypus novemcinctus. NCBI lineage: Eukaryota > Metazoa > Chordata > Mammalia > Cingulata > Dasypodidae > Dasypus > Dasypus novemcinctus. The sequence goes on along the minus strand of NW_026688431.1, from coordinate 16,443 downwards.
TAAGCCCACTTGACCGCAGTGCCTGCCTCAGGTGAGCAGAAATGATTTCCACGCAAGTGTCTCACCACCCAATAGGTAAGCAGTTTCGTTTTGCGTCCCGTGGCCCCAGAGCCGAGAGAAACGCTCGTTGGTCGGTACGGTCCCAAAAAGGAGGGCGAGAGGAGGAAGGGCAGGCTCCTTGCTCAGAGTCGTCGGGGTGCTCTGGGGCCCCTCTCGTCCCAGAAAAGAAAGGCAGAGAGAGGTCATTGACAAGGGAGAGGGAAGACCCTGGGCCTGTCCTCTCCGGGAGACAGGCCTCTGCAGGCCTGGCCGGGAGCCCAGGCCGAAGCCCGCAGGCCACCGGTGGGAAAGGCCGGGATTCCCCTGACATAAGGTGGAGGTGACGGCGATGGGAGACAGCATGTCTGTGACCATGGCCGTGGGAGAGACCTGCAGGGCAACGCCGGCTGGCCCTAGCTAGGCCCCCCCGCTGGAGGAGGCCTCGGGGACTTTGGTTGGCGAGGAAAGCCCCTCTTCAGACGGGTCTGGCAGCCTGGCCCGACCCAGACCCTTGGCCTGGGCCAGGTGAGCTATGGCATGGAGAGGGGGGCTCTCCCAGCAGCCCCAGAGCTGGCCCACGGGTCCCTTCCCCCACAGCCCCTTCTGCAAGGGGCCCTGCCCCTCCCCCTGCCTTAGAACTCAGCCCTCTGGCCCCCAGCAAGCGTCAGGAAGGAACTATTCCTATCCAACAGTGGCCCCTAGCGGTGGAAGTTTTGGCTCTGACTTTGGGCACCGGAGCCGCTCTCTTGTTCCTGGAGCTTCTTCTGTCTCTTGGCTTTTCACCAGACACACAGGAGGGAACAACTGTCCAGGACAGCATAGCAGAGCTTCTCTCCTAGCCCAGTCCCCACCCGGCAGGCTCCACCCACGTCGGCGACCCCTTCCGTCGCGTCCCCGTGGCCTCCTGCTGGCATTCGGTGTATACATTTTGGAACCCCGCTTCCCCCGGCGCTGGAGGTTTTCCTGGCAGTGGACGCGCTCCCCGAAGTGCATCGGGTGGGTTTCGGCAGGATGCCTATTGGCCGCCTCTGTCCCGGCACTGCCACTGGGGACAACTCCCGAGTGCAGAAAACGCCTCCCCTCCCCCCCAATCCATCGCAACCGCCTTCCCACTCCCGGGCTTGGGCACCTCCCGCCAGTGGCCACCGTCTCCAGAGCAACCAGGACGGGCGGGGTCGGGGCGAGTCTGCCGGGGGCGGGGTGAGTGGCGCTGGGCGTGGGCGGCCCAGCGGGCCGGGGCGCCTGCGCTTTGCTCCCGGCTTTGCGGGCCTCAGAGAGCGGTGTGCGGCGGCGCGGGAGGCCTAGCGCTTGCCCCTCCCCCTCCCCCACCCCCAGCCCGGGCGCCGTCTGGGCGCCCCGAAAGGAGGGGGTCAGGCGGAGGCAGCGGATGGAGCGAGAGGGGGCTTAGATCCCACAGGGCTGTTGGATGCGGCTCTCCCGCTGGCAGGTGTCGGCACTTTTGCTTCCCTCCGCGGGTGACGACCACGTTCTCCTCCCTCTCAGCTGACCTGGGCCGGTCCAACGAACCTGAGCGCAGGTGGTGCACCTGCGCTGGGGCTCAGGTCCCAGCTGGCACGGGGCCTGTCCAGAGACATGCAGAAGCCTGTCTCCTGAGCGTGCACGCACCCAGTGCCAGGCTCAGCCGCAGCCAAAGTGACGGAAGAAGAGGTATGTGTAGGGAGGCCCCCCTGCAACCGACTCCCCCCACCCACCCCGTACCCCGTGCAAGAGCACGGATTCCCAAGTAGAGCCCACTGGCAGGCCACTGAGGCCTGGAGCCACCTGCCGTCAGCAGCGTAGTCCTGGGTGTCCCCGCAGCCCTCAGGAGCACCAGGGCCTGGGGCTTGATCGACCAGGCAGCTGCGCCTCGGCGAGAAGGCCTATCTGCTTTGGTTTGGAAATCTGGACAGTATCCCTGCGGCATCGCCCGCTATGGTAGCTTGGAACGGCAATCAGTAGGAAAACCACCTGGTTGCGTGGCGTGCTGTGGCAGAGGGAAATGTGCCGAAGATGATGGGTTCTCCCTTTTTTTCCCCCAAAAACGGATGGGTATGACTCGAGTCACTGCCCAGACCACCCATACGTCCGCTTTGGACGGTCACGATGGCCGCTTAGAATATACCCGGTCCATGGAACACCTGGACCTGTAAGCCCACTTGAGCGCAGTGCCTGCCTCAGGTGAGCAGAAATGATTTCCACGCAAGTGTCTCACCACCCAATAGGTAAGCAGTTTCGTTTTGCGTCCCGCGGCCCCAGAGCCGAGAGAAACGCTCGTTGGTCGGTACGGTCCCAAAAAGGAGGGCGAGAGGAGGAAGGGCAGGCTCCTTGACTCAGAGTCGTCGGGGTGCTCTGGGGCCCCTCTCGTCCAGAAAGAAAGGCAGAGAAAGAGAGGTCATTGACAAGGGAGAGGGAAGACCCTGGGCCTGTCCTCTCCGGGAGACAGGCCTCTGCAGGCCTGGCCGGGAGCCCAGGCCGAAGCCCGCAGGCCACCGGTGGGAAAGGCCGGGGTTCCCCTGACATAAGGTGGAGGTGACGGCGATGGAGACAGCATGTCTGTGACCATGGCCGTGGGAGAGACCTGCAGGGCAACGCCGGCCGGCCCTAGCTAGGCCCCCCCCGCTGGAGGAGGCCTCGGGGACTTTGGTTGGTGAGGAAACCCCCTCTTCAGACGGGTCTGGCAGCCTGGCCCGACCCAGACCCTTGGCCTGGGCCAGGTGAGCTATGGCATGGAGAGGGGGGCTCTCCCAGCAGCCCCAGAGCTGGCCCACGGGTCCCTTCCCCCACAGCCCCTTCTGCAAGGGGCCCTGCCCCTCCCCCTGCCTTAGAACTCAGCCCTCTGGCCCCCAGCAAGCGTCAGGAAGGAACCATTCCTATCCAACAGTGGCCCCTAGCGGTGGAAGTTTTGGCTCTGACTTTGGGCACCGGAGCCGCTCTCTTGTTCCTGGAGCTTCTTCTGTCTCTTGGCTTTTCACCAGACACACAGGAGGGAACAACTGTCCAGGACAGCATAGCAGAGCTTCTCTCCTAGCCCAGTCCCCACCCGGCAGGCTCCACCCACGTCGGCGACCCCTTCCGTCGCGTCCCCGTGGCCTCCTGCTGGCATTCGGTGTATACATTTTGGAACCCCGCTTCCCCCGGCGCTGGAGGTTTTCCTGGCAGTGGACGCGCTCCCCGAAGTGCATCGGGTGGGTTTCGGCAGGATGCCTATTGGCCGCCTCTGTCCCGGCACTGCCACTGGGGACAACTCCCGAGTGCAGAAAACGCCTCCCCTCCCCCCCAATCCATCGCAACCGCCTTCCCACTCCCGGGCTTGGGCACCTCCCGCCAGTGGCCACCGTCTCCAGAGCAACCAGGAGGGGCGGGGTCGGGGCGAGTCTGCCGGGGGCGGGGTGAGTGGCGCTGGGCGTGGGCGGCCCAGCGGGCCGGGGCGCCTGCGCTTTGCTCCCGGCTTTGCGGGCCTCAGAGAGCGGTGTGCGGCGGCGCGGGAGGCCTAGCGCTTGCCCCTCCCCCTCCCCCACCCCCAGCCCGGGCGCCGTCTGGGCGCCCCGAAAGGAGGGGGTCAGGCGGAGGCAGCGGATGGAGCGAGAGGGGGCTTAGATCCCACAGGGCTGTTGGATGCGGGGCTCTCCCGCTGGCAGGTGTCGGCACTTTTGCTTCCCTCCGCGGGTGACGACCACGTTCTCCTCCCTCTCAGCTGACCTGGGCCGGTCCAACGAACCTGAGCGCAGGTGGTGCACCTGCGCTGGGGCTCAGGTCCCAGCTGGCACGGGGCCTGTCCAGAGACATGCAGAAGCCTGTCTCCTGAGCGTGCACGCACCCAGTGCCAGGCTCAGCCGCAGCCAAAGTGACGGAAGAAGAGGCATGTGTAGGGAGGCCCCCCTGCAACCGACTCCCCCCACCCACCCCGTACCCCGTGCAAGAGCACGGATTCCCAAGTAGAGCCCACTGGCAGGCCACTGAGGCCCGGAGCCACCTGCCGTCAGCAGCGTAGTCCTGGGTGTCCCCGCAGCCCTCAGGAGCACCAGGGCCTGGGGCTTGATCGACCAGGCAGCTGCGCCTCGGCGAGAAGGCCTATCTGCTTTGGTTTGGAAATCTGGACAGTATCCCTGCGGCATCGCCCGCTATGGTAGCTTGGAACGGCAATCAGTAGGAAAACCACCTGTTGCGTGGCGTGCTGTGGCAGAGGGAAATGTGCTGAAGATGATGGGTTCTCCCTTTTTTTCCCCCAAAAACGGATGGGTACGACTCGAGTCACTGCCCAGACCACCCATACGTCCGCTTTGGACGGTCACGATGGCCGCTTAGAATATACCCGGTCCATGGAACACCTGGACCTGTAAGCCCACTTGACCGCAGTGCCTGCCTCAGGTGAGCAGAAATGATTTCCACGCAAGTGTCTCACCACCCAATAGGTAAGCAGTTTCGTTTTGCGTCCCGCGGCCCCAGAGCCGAGAGAAACGCTCGTTGGTCGGTACGGTCCCAAAAAGGAGGGCGAGAGGAGGAAGGGCAGGCTCCTTGCTCAGAGTCGTCGGGGTGCTCTGGGGCCCCTCTCGTCCCAGAAAAGAAAGGCAGAGAAAGAGAGGTCATTGACAAGGGAGAGGGAAGACCCTGGGCCTGTCCTCTCCGGGAGACAGGCCTCTGCAGGCCTGGCCGGGAGCCCAGGCCGAAGCCCGCAGGCCACCGGTGGGAAAGGCCGGGGTTCCCCTGACATAAGGTGGAGGTGACGGCGATGGGAGACAGCATGTCTGTGACCATGGCCGTGGGAGAGACCTGCAGGGCAACGCCGGCCGGCCCTAGCTAGGCCCCCCCCGCTGGAGGAGGCCTCGGGGACTTTGGTTGGCGAGGAAACCCCCTCTTCAGACGGGTCTGGCAGCCTGGCCCGACCCAGACCCTTGGCCTGGGCCAGGTGAGCTATGGCATGGAGAGGGGGGCTCTCCCAGCAGCCCCAGAGCTGGCCCACGGGTCCCTTCCCCCACAGCCCCTTCTGCAAGGGGCCCTGCCCCTCCCCCTGCCTTAGAACTCAGCCCTCTGGCCCCCAGCAAGCGTCAGGAAGGAACCATTCCTATCCAACAGTGGCCCCTAGCGGTGGAAGTTTTGGCTCTGACTTTGGGCACCGGAGCCGCTCTCTTGTTCCTGGAGCTTCTTCTGTCTCTTGGCTTTTCACCAGACACACAGGAGGGAACAACTGTCCAGGACAGCATAGCAGAGCTTCTCTCCTAGCCCAGTCCCCACCCGGCAGGCTCCACCCACGTCGGCGACCCCTTCCGTCGCGTCCCCGTGGCCTCCTGCTGGCATTCGGTGTATACATTTTGGAACCCCGCTTCCCCCGGCGCTGGAGGTTTTCCTGGCAGTGGACGCGCTCCCCGAAGTGCATCGGGTGGGTTTCGGCAGGATGCCTATTGGCCGCCTCTGTCCCGGCACTGCCACTGGGGACAACTCCCGAGTGCAGAAAACGCCTCCCCTCCCCCCCAATCCATCGCAACCGCCTTCCCACTCCCGGGCTTGGGCACCTCCCGCCAGTGGCCACCGTCTCCAGAGCAACCAGGAGGGGCGGGGTCGGGGCGAGTCTGCCGGGGGCGGGGTGAGTGGCGCTGGGCGTGGGCGGCCCAGCGGGCCGGGGCGCCTGCGCTTTGCTCCCGGCTTTGCGGGCCTCAGAGAGCGGTGTGCGGCGGCGCGGGAGGCCTAGCGCTTGCCCCTCCCCCTCCCCCACCCCCAGCCCGGGCGCCGTCTGGGCGCCCCGAAAGGAGGGGGTCAGGCGGAGGCAGCGGATGGAGCGAGAGGGGGCTTAGATCCCACAGGGCTGTTGGATGCGGCTCTCCCGCTGGCAGGTGTCGGCACTTTTGCTTCCCTCCGCGGGTGACGACCACGTTCTCCTCCCTCTCAGCTGACCTGGGCCGGTCCAACGAACCTGAGCGCAGGTGGTGCACCTGCGCTGGGGCTCAGGTCCCAGCTGGCACGGGGCCTGTCCAGAGACATGCAGAAGCCTGTCTCCTGAGCGTGCACGCACCCAGTGCCAGGCTCAGCCGCAGCCAAAGTGACGGAAGAAGAGGCATGTGTAGGGAGGCCCCCTGCAACCGACTCCCCCCACCCACCCCGTACCCCGTGCAAGAGCACGGATTCCCAAGTAGAGCCCACTGGCAGGCCACTGAGGCCCGGAGCCACCTGCCGTCAGCAGCGTAGTCCTGGGTGTCCCCGCAGCCCTCAGGAGCACCAGGGCCTGGGGCTTGATCGACCAGGCAGCTGCGCCTCGGCGAGAAGGCCTATCTGCTTTGGTTTGGAAATCTGGACAGTATCCCTGCGGCATCGCCCGCTATGGTAGCTTGGAACGGCAATCAGTAGGAAAACCACCTGGTTGCGTGGCGTGCTGTGGCAGAGGGAAATGTGCTGAAGATGATGGGTTCTCCTTTTTTTCCCCCAAAAACGGATGGGTACGACTCGAGTCACTGCCCAGACCACCCATACGTCCGCTTTGGACGGTCACGATGGCCGCTTAGAATATACCCGGTCCATGGAACACCTGGACCTGTAAGCCCACTTGACCGCAGTGCCTGCCTCAGGTGAGCAGAAATGATTTCCACGCAAGTGTCTCACCACCCAATAGGTAAGCAGTTTCGTTTTGCGTCCCGCGGCCCCAGAGCCGAGAGAAACGCTCGTTGGTCGGTACGGTCCCAAAAAGGAGGGCGAGAGGAGGAAGGGCAGGCTCCTTGCTCAGAGTCGTCGGGGTGCTCTGGGGCCCCTCTCGTCCCAGAAAAGAAAGGCAGAGAAAGAGAGGTCATTGACAAGGAGAGGGAAGACCCTGGGCCTGTCCTCTCCGGGAGGACAGGCCTCTGCAGGCCTGGCCGGGAGCCCAGGCCGAAGCCCGCAGGCCACCGGTGGGAAAGGCCGGGGTTCCCCTGACATAAGGTGGAGGGTGACGGCGATGGGAGACAGCATGTCTGTGACCATGGCCGTGGGAGAGACCTGCAGGGCAACGCCGGCCGGCCCTAGCTAGGCCCCCCCCGCTGGAGGAGGCCTCGGGGACTTTGGTTGGCGAGGAAACCCCCTCTTCAGACGGGTCTGGCAGCCTGGCCCGACCCAGACCCTTGGCCTGGGCCAGGTGAGCTATGGCATGGAGAGGGGGGCTCTCCCAGCAGCCCCAGAGCTGGCCCACGGGTCCCTTCCCCCACAGCCCTTCTGCAAGGGGCCCCCTGCCCCTCCCCCTGCCTTAGAACTCAGCCCTCTGGCCCCCAGCAAGCGTCAGGAAGGAACCATTCCTATCCAACAGTGGCCCCTAGCGGTGGAAGTTTTGGCTCTGACTTTGGGCACCGGAGCCGCTCTCTTGTTCCTGGAGCTTCTTCTGTCTCTTGGCTTTTCACCAGACACACAGGAGGGAACAACTGTCCAGGACAGCATAGCAGAGCTTCTCTCCTAGCCCAGTCCCCACCCGGCAGGCTCCACCCACGTCGGCGACCCCTTCCGTCGCATCCCCGTGGCCTCCTGCTGGCATTCGGTGTATACATTTTGGAACCCCGCTTCCCCCGGCGCTGGAGGTTTTCCTGGCAGTGGACGCGCTCCCCGAAGTGCATCGGGTGGGTTTCGGCAGGATGCCTATTGGCCGCCTCTGTCCCGGCACTGCCACTGGGGACAACTCCCGAGTGCAGAAAACGCCTCCCCTCCCCCCCAATCCATCGCAACCGCCTTCCCACTCCCGGGCTTGGGCACCTCCCGCCAGTGGCCACCGTCTCCAGAGCAACCAGGAGGGGCGGGGTCGGGGCGAGTCTGCCGGGGGCGGGGTGAGTGGCGCTGGGCGTGGGCGGCCCAGCGGGCCGGGGCGCCTGCGCTTTGCTCCCGGCTTTGCGGGCCTCAGAGAGCGGTGTGCGGCGGCGCGGGAGGCCTAGCGCTTGCCCCTCCCCCTCCCCCTCCCCCACCCCCAGCCCGGGCGCCGTCTGGGCGCCCCGAAAGGAGGGGGTCAGGCGGAGGCAGCGGATGGAGCGAGAGGGGGCTTAGATCCCACAGGGCTGTTGGATGCGGCTCTCCCGCTGGCAGGTGTCGGCACTTTTGCTTCCCTCCGCGGGTGACGACCACGTTCTCCTCCCTCTCAGCTGACCTGGGCCGGTCCAACGAACCTGAGCGCAGGTGGTGCACCTGCGCTGGGGCTCAGGTCCCAGCTGGCACGGGGCCTGTCCAGAGACATGCAGAAGCCTGTCTCCTGAGCGTGCACGCACCCAGTGCCAGGCTCAGCCGCAGCCAAAGTGACGGAAGAAGAGGTATGTGTAGGGAGGCCCCCCTGCAACCGACTCCCCCCACCCACCCCGTACCCCGTGCAAGAGCACGGATTCCCAAGTAGAGCCCACTGGCAGGCCACTGAGGCCTGGAGCCACCTGCCGTCAGCAGCGTAGTCCTGGGTGTCCCCGCAGCCCTCAGGAGCACCAGGGCCTGGGGCTTGATCGACCAGGCAGCTGCGCCTCGGCGAGAAGGCCTATCTGCTTTGGTTTGGAAATCTGGACAGTATCCCTGCGGCATCGCCCGCTATGGTAGCTTGGAACGGCAATCAGTAGGAAAACCACCTGGTTGCGTGGCGTGCTGTGGCAGAGGGAAATGTGCTGAAGATGATGGGTTCTCCCTTTTTTTCCCCCAAAAACGGATGGGTACGACTCGAGTCACTGCCCAGACCACCCATACGTCCGCTTTGGACGGTCACGATGGCCGCTTAGAATATACCCGGTCCATGGAACACCTGGACCTGTAAGCCCACTTGAGCGCAGTGCCTGCCTCAGGTGAGCAGAAATGATTTCCACGCAAGTGTCTCACCACCCAATAGGTAAGCAGTTTCGTTTTGCGTCCCGCGGCCCCAGAGCCGAGAGAAACGCTCGTTGGTCGGTACGGTCCCAAAAAGGAGGGCGAGAGGAGGAAGGGCAGGCTCCTTGCTCAGAGTCGTCGGGGTGCTCTGGGGCCCCTCTCGTCCCAGAAAAGAAAGGCAGAGAAAGAGAGGTCATTGACAAGGGAGAGGGAAGACCCTGGGCCTGTCCTCTCCGGGAGACAGGCCTCTGCAGGCCTGGCCGGGAGCCCAGGCCGAAGCCCGCAGGCCACCGGTGGGAAAGGCCGGGGTTCCCCTGACATAAGGTGGAGGTGACGGCGATGGGAGACAGCATGTCTGTGACCATGGCCGTGGGAGAGACCTGCAGGGCAACGCCGGCCGGCCCTAGCTAGGCCCCCCCCCCGCTGGAGGAGGCCTCGGGGACTTTGGTTGGCGAGGAAACCCCCTCTTCAGACGGGTCTGGCAGCCTGGCCCGACCCAGACCCTTGGCCTGGGCCAGGTGAGCTATGGCATGGAGAGGGGGGCTCTCCCAGCAGCCCCAGAGCTGGCCCACGGGTCCCTTCCCCCACAGCCCCTTCTGCAAGGGGCCCTGCCCCTCCCCCTGCCTTAGAACTCAGCCCTCTGGCCCCCAGCAAGCGTCAGGAAGGAACCATTCCTATCCAACAGTGGCCCCTAGCGGTGGAAGTTTTGGCTCTGACTTTGGGCACCGGAGCCGCTCTCTTGTTCCTGGAGCTTCTTCTGTCTCTTGGCTTTTCACCAGACACACAGGAGGGAACAACTGTCCAGGACAGCATAGCAGAGCTTCTCTCCTAGCCCAGTCCCCACCCGGCAGGCTCCACCCACGTCGGCGACCCCTTCCGTCGCGTCCCCGTGGCCTCCTGCTGGCATTCGGTGTATACATTTTGGAACCCCGCTTCCCCCGGCGCTGGAGGTTTTCCTGGCAGTGGACGCGCTCCCCGAAGTGCATCGGGTGGGTTTCGGCAGGATGCCTATTGGCCGCCTCTGTCCCGGCACTGCCACTGGGACAACTCCCGAGTGCAGAAAACGCCTCCCCTCCCCCCCAATCCATCGCAACCGCCTTCCCACTCCCGGGCTTGGGCACCTCCCGCCAGTGGCCACCGTCTCCAGAGCAACCAGGAGGGGCGGGGTCGGGGCGAGTCTGCCGGGGGCGGGGTGAGTGGCGCTGGGCGTGGGCGGCCCAGCGGGCCGGGGCGCCTGCGCTTTGCTCCCGGCTTTGCGGGCCTCAGAGAGCGGTGTGCGGCGGCGCGGGAGGCCTAGCGCTTGCCCCTCCCCCTCCCCCACCCCCAGCCCGGGCGCCGTCTGGGCGCCCCGAAAGGAGGGGGTCAGGCGGAGGCAGCGGATGGAGCGAGAGGGGGCTTAGATCCCACAGGGCTGTTGGATGCGGCTCTCCCGCTGGCAGGTGTCGGCACTTTTGCTTCCCTCCGCGGGTGACGACCACGTTCTCCTCCCTCTCAGCTGACCTGGGCCGGTCCAACGAACCTGAGCGCAGGTGGTGCACCTGCGCTGGGGCTCAGGTCCCAGCTGGCACGGGGCCTGTCCAGAGACATGCAGAAGCCTGTCTCCTGAGCGTGCACGCACCCAGTGCCAGGCTCAGCCGCAGCCAAAGTGACGGAAGAAGAGGCATGTGTAGGGAGGCCCCCCTGCAACCGACTCCCCCCACCCACCCCGTACCCCGTGCAAGAGCACGGATTCCCAAGTAGAGCCCACTGGCAGGCCACTGAGGCCCGGAGCCACCTGCCGTCAGCAGCGTAGTCCTGGGTGTCCCCGCAGCCCTCAGGAGCACCAGGGCCTGGGGCTTGATCGACCAGGCAGCTGCGCCTCGGCGAGAAGGCCTATCTGCTTTGGTTTGGAAATCTGGACAGTATCCCTGTGGCATCGCCCGCTATGGTAGCTTGGAACGGCAATCAGTAGGAAAACCACCTGGTTGCGTGGCGTGCTGTGGCAGAGGGAAATGTGCCGAAGATGATGGGTTCTCCCTTTTTTTCCCCCAAAAACGGATGGGTACGACTCGAGTCACTGCCCAGACCACCCATACGTCCGCTTTGGACGGTCACGATGGCCGCTTAGAATCTACCCGGTCCATGGAACACCTGGACCTGTAAGCCCACTTGAGCGCAGTGCCTGCCTCAGGTGAGCAGAAATGATTTCCACGCAAGTGTCTCACCACCCAATAGGTAAGCAGTTTCGTTTGCGTCCCGCGGCCCCAGAGCCGAGAGAAACGCTCGTTGGTCGGTACGCTCCCAAAAAGGAGGGCGAGAGGAGGAAGGGCAGGCTCCTTGCTCAGAGTCGTCGGGGTGCTCTGGGGCCCCTCTCGTCCCAGAAAAGAAAGGCAGAGAAAGAGAGGTCATTGACAAGGGAGAGGGAAGACCCTGGGCCTGTCCTCTCCGGGAGACAGGCCTCTGCAGGCCTGGCCGGGAGCCCAGGCCGAAGCCCGCAGGCCACCGGTGGGAAAGGCCGGGGTTCCCCTGACATAAGGTGGAGGTGACGGCGATGGGAGACAGCATGTCTGTGACCATGGCCGTGGGAGAGACCTGCAGGGCAACGCCGGCCGGCCCTAGCTAGGCCCCCCCCGCTGGAGGAGGCCTCGGGGACTTTGGTTGGCGAGGAAACCCCCTCTTCAGACGGGTCTGGCAGCCTGGCCCGACCCAGACCCTTGGCCTGGGCCAGGTGAGCTATGGCATGGAGAGGGGGGCTCTCCCAGCAGCCCCAGAGCTGGCCCACGGGTCCCTTCCCCCACAGCCCCTTCTGCAAGGGGCCCTGCCCCTCCCCCTGCCTTAGAACTCAGCCCTCTGGCCCCCAGCAAGCGTCAGGAAGGAACCATTCCTATCCAACAGTGGCCCCTAGCGGTGGAAGTTTTGGCTCTGACTTTGGGCACCGGAGCCGCTCTCTTGTTCCTGGAGCTTCTTCTGTCTCTTGGCTTTTCACCAGACACACAGGAGGGAACAACTGTCCAGGACAGCATAGCAGAGCTTCTCTCCTAGCCCAGTCCCCACCCGGCAGGCTCCACCCACGTCGGCGACCCCTTCCGTCGCGTCCCCGTGGCCTCCTGCTGGCATTCGGTGTATACATTTTGGAACCCCGCTTCCCCCGGCGCTGGAGGTTTTCCTGGCAGTGGACGCGCTCCCCGAAGTGCATCGGGTGGGTTTCGGCAGGATGCCTATTGGCCGCCTCTGTCCCGGCACTGCCACTGGGGACAACTCCCGAGTGCAGAAAACGCCTCCCCTCCCCCCCAATCCATCGCAACCGCCTTCCCACTCCCGGGCTTGGGCACCTCCCGCCAGTGGCCACCGTCTCCAGAGCAACCAGGAGGGGCGGGGTCGGGGCGAGTCTGCCGGGGGCGGGGTGAGTGGCGCTGGGCGTGGGCGGCCCAGCGGGCCGGGGCGCCTGCGCTTTGCTCCCGGCTTTGCGGGCCTCAGAGAGCGGTGTGCGGCGGCGCGGGAGGCCTAGCGCTTGCCCCTCCCCCTCCCCCTCCCCCACCCCCAGCCCAGGCGCCGTCTGGGCGCCCCGAAAGGAGGGGGTCAGGCGGAGGCAGCGGATGGAGCGAGAGGGGGCTTAGATCCCACAGGGCTGTTGGATGCGGCTCTCCCGCTGGCAGGTGTCGGCACTTTTGCTTCCCTCCGCGGGTGACGACCACGTTCTCCTCCCTCTCAGCTGACCTGGGCCGGTCCAACGAACCTGAGCGCAGGTGGTGCACCTGCGCTGGGGCTCAGGTCCCAGCTGGCACGGGGCCTGTCCAGAGACATGCAGAAGCCTGTCTCCTGAGCGTGCACGCACCCAGTACCAGGCTCAGCCGCAGCCAAAGTGACGGAAGAAGAGGTATGTGTAGGGAGGCCCCCCTGCAACCGACTCCCCCCACCCACCCCGTACCCCGTGCAAGAGCACGGATTCCCAAGTAGAGCCCACTGGCAGGCCACTGAGGCCTGGAGCCACCTGCCGTCAGCAGCGTAGTCCTGGGTGTCCCCGCAGCCCTCAGGAGCACCAGGGCCTGGGGCTTGATCGACCAGGCAGCTGCGCCTCGGCGAGAAGGCCTATCTGCTTTGGTTTGGAAATCTGGACAGTATCCCTGCGGCATCGCCCGCTATGGTAGCTTGGAACGGCAATCAGTAGGAAAACCACCTGGTTGCGTGGCGTGCTGTGGCAGAGGGAAATGTGCCGAAGATGATGGGTTCTCCCTTTTTTTCCCCCAAAAACGGATGGGTACGACTCGAGTCACTGCCCAGACCACCCATACGTCCGCTTTGGACGGTCACGATGGCCGCTTAGAATATACCCGGTCCATGGAACACCTGGACCTGTAAGCCCACTTGAGCGCAGTGCCTGCCTCAGGTGAGCAGAAATGATTTCCACGCAAGTGTCTCACCACCCAATAGGTAAGCAGTTTCGTTTTGCGTCCCGCGGCCCCAGAGCCGAGAGAAACGCTCGTTGGTCGGTACGCTCCCAAAAAGGAGGGCGAGAGGAGGAAGGGCAGGCTCCTTGCTCAGAGTCGTCGGGGTGCTCTGGGGCCCCTCTCGTCCCAGAAAAGAAAGGCAGAGAAAGAGAGGTCATTGACAAGGGAGAGGGAAGACCCTGGGCCTGTCCTCTCCGGGAGACAGGCCTCTGCAGGCCTGGCCGGGAGCCCAGGCCGAAGCCCGCAGGCCACCGGTGGGAAAGGCCGGGGTTCCCCTGACATAAGGTGGAGGTGACGGCGATGGGAGACAGCATGTCTGTGACCATGGCCGTGGGAGAGACCTGCAGGGCAACGCCGGCCGGCCCTAGCTAGGCCCCCCCCGCTGGAGGAGGCCTCGGGGACTTTGGTTGGCGAGGAAACCCCCTCTTCAGACGGGTCTGGCAGCCTGGCCCGACCCAGACCCTTGGCCTGGGCCAGGTGAGCTATGGCATGGAGAGGGGGGCTCTCCCAGCAGCCCCAGAGCTGGCCCACGGGTCCCTTCCCCCACAGCCCCTTCTGCAAGGGGCCCTGCCCCTCCCCCTGCCTTAGAACTCAGCCCTCTGGCCCCCAGCAAGCGTCAGGAAGGAACCATTCCTATCCAACAGTGGCCCCTAGCGGTGGAAGTTTTGGCTCTGACTTTGGGCACCGGAGCCGCTCTCTTGTTCCTGGAGCTTCTTCTGTCTCTTGGCTTTTCACCAGACACACAGGAGGGAACAACTGTCCAGGACAGCATAGCAGAGCTTCTCTCCTAGCCCAGTCCCCACCCGGCAGGCTCCACCCACGTTGGCGACCCCTTCCGTCGCGTCCCCGTGGCCTCCTGCTGGCATTCGGTGTATACATTTTGGAACCCCGCTTCCCCCGGCGCTGGAGGTTTTCCTGGCAGTGGACGCGCTCCCCGAAGTGCATCGGGTGGGTTTCGGCAGGATGCCTATTGGCCGCCTCTGTCCCGGCACTGCCACTGGGGACAACTCCCGAGTGCAGAAAACGCCTCCCCTCCCCCCCAATCCATCGCAACCGCCTTCCCACTCCCGGGCTTGGGCACCTCCCGCCAGTGGCCACCGTCTCCAGAGCAACCAGGAGGGGCGGGGTCGGGGCGAGTCTGCCGGGGGCGGGGTGAGTGGCGCTGGGCGTGGGCGGCCCAGCGGGCCGGGGCGCCTGCGCTTTGCTCCCTGCTTTGCGGGCCTCAGAGAGCGGTGTGCGGCGGCGCGGGAGGCCTAGCGCTTGCCCCTCCCCCTCCCCCTCCCCCACCCCCAGCCCGGGCGCCGTCTGGGCGCCCCGAAAGGAGGGGGTCAGGCGGAGGCAGCGGATGGAGCGAGAGGGGGCTTAGATCCCACAGGGCTGTTGGATGCGGCTCTCCCGCTGGCAGGTGTCGGCACTTTTGCTTCCCTCCGCGGGTGACGACCACGTTCTCCTCCCTCTCAGCTGACCTGGGCCGGTCCAACGAACCTGAGCGCAGGTGGTGCACCTGCGCTGGGGCTCAGGTCCCAGCTGGCACGGGGCCTGTCCAGAGACATGCAGAAGCCTGTCTCCTGAGCGTGCACACACCCAGTGCCAGGCTCAGCCGCAGCCAAAGTGACGGAAGAAGAGGTATGTGTAGGGAGGCCCCCCTGCAACCGACTCCCCCCACCCACCCCGTACCCCGTGCAAGAGCACGGATTCCCAAGTAGAGCCCACTGGCAGGCCACTGAGGCCTGGAGCCACCTGCCGTCAGCAGCGTAGTCCTGGGTGTCCCCGCAGCCCTCAGGAGCACCAGGGCCTGGGGCTTGATCGACCAGGCAGCTGCGCCTCGGCGAGAAGGCCTATCTGCTTTGGTTTGGAAATCTGGACAGTATCCCTGCGGCATCGCCCGCTATGGTAGCTTGGAACGGCAATCAGTAGGAAAACCACCTGGTTGCGTGGCGTGCTGTGGCAGAGGGAAATGTGCCGAAGATGATGGGTTCTCCCTTTTTTTCCCCCAAAAACGGATGGGTACGACTCGAGTCACTGCCCAGACCACCCATACGTCCGCTTTGGACGGTCACGATGGCCGCTTAGAATATACCCGGTCCATGGAACACCTGGACCTGTAAGCCCACTTGAGCGCAGTGCCTGCCTCAGGTGAGCAGAAATGATTTCCACGCAAGTGTCTCACCACCCAATAGGTAAGCAGTTTCGTTTTGCGTCCCGCGGCCCCAGAGCCGAGAGAAACGCTCGTTGGTCGGTACGGTCCCAAAAAGGAGGGCGAGAGGAGGAAGGGCAGGCTCCTTGCTCAGAGTCGTCGGGGTGCTCTGGGGCCCCTCTCGTCCCAGAAAAGAAAGGCAGAGAAAGAGAGGTCATTGACAAGGGAGAGGGAAGACCCTGGGCCTGTCCTCTCCGGGAGACAGGCCTCTGCAGGCCTGGCCGGGAGCCCAGGCCGAAGCCCGCAGGCCACCGGTGGGAAAGGCCGGGGTTCCCCTGACATAAGGTGGAGGTGACGGCGATGGGAGACAGCATGTCTGTGACCATGGCCGTGGGAGAGACCTGCAGGGCAACGCCGGCCGGCCCTAGCTAGGCCCCCCCCGCTGGAGGAGGCCTCGGGGACTTTGGTTGGCGAGGAAACCCCCTCTTCAGACGGGTCTGGCAGCCTGGCCCGACCCAGACCCTTGGCCTGGGCCAGGTGAGCTATGGCATGGAGAGGGGGGCTCTCCCAGCAGCCCCAGAGCTGGCCCACGGGTCCCTTCCCCCACAGCCCCTTCTGCAAGGGGCCCTGCCCCTCCCCCTGCCTTAGAACTCAGCCCTCTGGCCCCCAGCAAGCGTCAGGAAGGAACCATTCCTATCCAACAGTGGCCCCTAGCGGTGGAAGTTTTGGCTCTGACTTTGGGCACCGGAGCCGCTCTCTTGTTCCTGGAGCTTCTTCTGTCTCTTGGCTTTTCACCAGACACACAGGAGGGAACAACTGTCCAGGACAGCATAGCAGAGCTTCTCTCCTAGCCCAGTCCCCACCCGGCAGGCTCCACCCACGTCGGCGACCCCTTCCGTCGCGTCCCCGTGGCCTCCTGCTGGCATTCGGTGTATACATTTGGAACCCCGCTTCCCCCGGCGCTGGAGGTTTTCCTGGCAGTGGACGCGCTCCCCGAAGTGCATCGGGTGGTTTCGGCAGGATGCCTATTGGCCGCCTCTGTCCCGGCACTGCCACTGGGGA
>NW_026688430.1:0-58393 GCF_030445035.2 Dasypus novemcinctus | reverse complement strand
CCAGTCTGCCTCCCTGAGGCTTCAAGAATTAATCTTGTTGCTTATCCAAAATTCTGCTAAATTCAAGGTAAAATATAAAGTTCTGAAACAAAACAGAATTGTGTTAAAACATTGGGAACATTTTCATTACAAGCCATTAGTTAAGAAATAAAATTCTTATGTAAAACTGCATGGCCATAGTGTAAAACACCACAGTCACAGTGCAAATTAAGAAAAGTTTCAGGAGTCTTTGAAATGTTTTGCAGTCACACTTGTTTCATAAAAATTAGAAGTTTAAAGTAACTAAAGTTATGTTTTTGTGTCAAACTATTTATGTCTGCCTATTTCCTCAAATTGTTGAGGTTAAATATGCAGTTATAAAGTAATATATATTTCTGAAACCCAAATTAAGCTAAACAGTTTATAAAATAATGCAAATTATAAGTAACATCAATGAGTTGTGTTTCTGTGTCTGTTTGTGTCTGCCCATTTGCTCAGTGTATGTCTTCATATATCAAGATAATAGTATCAAATTAACAAAGAAAATTCTTAAAAGAGCTCTAATCAAATTTTTGAAAATTAAATGTGCAATTATATATGTAAATAAATATTTTTTGAGCTCAAATTAAACTAAGCAAGATGAAAAGGTCATATAGAAATCTGATTATAAGAATTATTGAGAAAGGGCCTCCTCTTTGCAAGAGCTTTGAAGGGAAGACCAGGTGTGGCAGATTAAACCTATCTACTAGGCTAAGGAATTAAGAACCAGTTTGCCCTGCATTTTCCCAATTTAAACCATTTGTCAGCTACAAATTGTTAAAAAAAAAAAGGATTAATTTAGTTTTCACATAAAAGAAGGAAATATTGATTAATGTAACCTGGCAGCCTGCTGCCTCAGTCTCCAATCCTGGGTTAAACAGCAACAGAGGAAGCCAGCTTAAGCCAGTCCTATAGGCAATAAAAGGATGCCCAAGAAAGAGCTAAGTCAAAACCAATGCAGCAGTAAATTCCATTCCTTATTTGACAAAGGGAACCAGGTAAAATCTAAAATGGTTGAAATGTGATAAAAGAAATGATTAAATTACAATCTTTTGCACAGGAAAGTTATACCTTCTTGGATAGGCTGTAAGCTTTGAAGTATCCAATCTATAGAGAAACAGAAGAAGAGCTTGTGTGCTAGGTTTAGGGGTATAAATTGTATCATTTTCCTTTGTTTGGGGCGCCAGTCATATTTTCTGTTTGCCCATTCTTGCAAGATTGAAAATAAATTCTTTCTTCTCCACAATCGGGTGAGCCTTAGTTTCTTCCAGAAGAAGATTTCTTTCCCACAAAAATAAAGGTAATTAATGACTCTGTTAACAAATTTCTGTAAGTAAAGAAAAGTCCATCAAAACTATGGAGAGATCTTTCCTGGATTATGATTAAGCAAGTTAAGTAATTGTGTAATGTGTTTTAAAACCTGGGAGTCAGTATGCTTTTAAAAATTATTCATTTTCATAACTTAAAGAATGAAAAGAAATTTTTACCTTCCTGTAAGGAAGAGAAGAAAACATTCCTTGCATAAACTATAATGGTTTCAATTTTATTTAGCTTGAGTGTAATCTCCCATAGTTAACTTATAAACTAAATTAACATTATATGTACAAAATCTTTAGAATAATAAAAATTTAAGTTCACATTAATAAAATTAAGCTAAAGAAAAAAGGTTGTAAATATGCTCTTTTAAAGAAATAAAGTAAATTTCTTTAGTTTGTAATTATAATTTAATAAGTTTAACTAAATGTTAAGGAACTAGTCAATGTGGTTATAGTCAATTATAAAAAGTTTGTATAACAACTTCCAAACTAAAAACGTTAAAATATTTCTAGTTCTAAAAGTAAATGTTAACTAAGAACTTGGATTGATATTGGTTGCAAAAAATAACTTTGTGGTAAGAAAACCTGCCTGAAGGACATCACAAGGTGCATATTTAAGTAAGTGATAATAAAAATTATCTTGATTTTATTGGGAATCTTCTGTTTTCATTTTAACAATGAAAAATAGTTTTTCCCTCTCTTACTAAAGTAAAATACCTACTATTGTCTTCATGTTAAAGTTATGTAAGTAAACAGTTATTTGATAAATGATGTGTTGCATTAAATTGTTTAAAATATAGAAAAAACAAGGAATAAACTTTAACATTGTCAAACTCTTTTGTGCATTCAAAGCAGGCCTTGAATACACTGCAGGTTGCCTCTCCATGTGAGTTATTGGCTAGGATGTTCACTGACCCCTCAATTAGAAATATTTTCTATATCAGCCTCTTGTTCTGCTCCTGAAGTTGATGGAAACTACATTGCAGTTTCAAGCTCCTGAAGCAGCCAATGATGACTTGGAACAGCCAAGTGTCGAATGGATATCACCTCAAGACTGTTCCATAGTGACAGAGAGCACTATGGGCCAGGCTAGCAGAATGCTGGAAACTCTCTCTAAAATCAACATGCTGTGACTTGCTCACTGTGAAGAACATGCTAAGTGGAGCCATGATACCAAATACTGTAAGTAAAACTTAAACACAATTGGCATTATGGCCTGCTCCAATGGAGGGATAACATGTAAAGTATGACAAACCTGAAAAGTAAAGCTATTAATTGCAAATCTGAATCCGTTGCATTAAGTAATACATTAACAAATACTAAGTGCTATACTTTTATCCTGTACTAAATATATGCCTAATAATTATAACATTACCTTTACTATTGTGGATCAAGTACAAAAGTATATTAGACATGTTAAATTTCTAGTAAATTCATTTTCTAAACAGTCAATAAACATGTCTATAGAATAAAGTGGCAGTTTCTACCAGGCTCAGTCAAATTAGTATATTCTTGTGTACTCTACTGTGTAGCAAAAATGAGGCATGCTTACTTATAATGAGCCACTTTTGAGCAAGTCAAAATTACCAGAAATTGTACAATTAAAAGAAAAATGTAAAAAACTTTATTCTGTAGTTCTGACACTCCCACAGCTAAATACTAAGAAAATTTCCAACTTTGTATACTTATCCTGAATGAAACCAAGTGCCCAAAGGGTGCCAGTTAATCAGGAGCATCTGACAAAGCATGAGTGCCAATCATTAAACAGCTTGAAATGTGTCTTCAAACAAAGCTAAGTATCTATTGCAATTTCTCTCTAAAAATAAATAACTGAGAAATTATATATATATATACACTGTTCCCACCAGATTTTACAAAGGAGTGCCATCTTTATAAGCACCAAACTTTGTCTACCTCTGTAATCCAATGTCCTCTTTTAAAAACGGGTATTCCAAATTTTAAATAGAGCTTTTTTCTTTCAGAGTGAACATCTTATTAACCATATGAAAACTTCATCCAACTTCATACAGAAGGCCAGATCCATCTTCCTCCAGTTAAAATAGAGTTTTACACCTTGTTAGGCAATAACTACAGCCCATGGCCAGCAGGAAGCACTTACAGAAAAGAGATCATCTCCCTTCAGCTCCGCTTTAAGATGAAAGGTGTAAACTCTTTTGAAGGTAAAACAAAATTAATAGAAGTATCTAGAGACTGCCTGACAATCTATGTAGGCACCAGTAGCCCCGAGATTACAGCAGGGGGGCCCCTGCCCCAAAATTCTACTGTCCGGAGTGAAAACTTCTAAACTTCTGGAAATAGGCTCCTGAATGCTACACCGAAAATTGATAGGTAAAATAATCAATCAAAACAACAAACAGCCATCCACCTCATAGCTCAAACAATAATTATGCCAAAGCTTAGCAAAATAAACTTTGGCATAAGGGGTGAATGATGTGGGCTATGGGTGGGAGGCTCTATATCTCTTAAGAAATAACTTAAGCTGTCTGTGACTTGTGGGCATGGGATGGTAAGAGGCTGCAGTCCTGCCATTGTTAACCATGGCAACGGCTCCTGTCCCAGGAATTAGTTTAACAATGCAAAGTCTATAAACTTTAAGTATTCAGGAGAAATGGAAAGCAAATGGGCTAAAAGCTGATCTAGAATGTTTGAAGTCCATGCTAAAAGCTTACCTAAGATGTGGAAGTTATATGCTAATTCAAGCCTATTGAGAACTGAAAGAAAAGAACCATTTGGCTTTTCCTTTCTGTATAAAAGGGACTCAAAAATCTTGTTCAGGTTTGCTCATCTGCATAGGGTGTGTGGCCAGTGGCTGGGGGTGGCACCCAGCACAGCGCCCCCAATGCCTCCTCCCCTGCCTTCCCCTCAGTACTACATATCCCTGTGCTCCATGGCGCTGGCCAAGTCCCTTCTCGACCACTTTACCTACGAGGCTCACGAGGTGGATGCTGTGAATGGAGGCGGGCTCTGGAGCACTGGGTGCTGGGGGTTGTGGGTGGGAGGGGGTCCCGTGGACCCCAAAAGAGGTGGGACACTGTGGCTGGGCCATCAGGTGCCCACGGCCCACACTGCCCTGTGTGCCCATGCCTCATTCGCAGGCCCAGGGCTACCGCTAACAGTGCCTGGCCTCGGTGCCGCCTTTGCCCTCGCTGTCGTGACACTCGAGCCCACACCAGAGTGAGGACGAGGAGGAGCCCCAGGACAGGCTGCCAAATGATGGCGAGTGCTATGACGAGGGTGAAGAGACTGCCAAGTACTGGCACAAATCCATACCCTGGAGTGGCCGTGCCATGCCTTCATCCCTCTTCCAGCGGCAGGAGCAAGCACAGCTCGGTGAACATGGCACCCTCCAGCTCACTCAGCAGCCCCAGTGTGCCCCTCATCCCCGCCAGCTCCCTGGGTGAGGAGTGCAACTAAGGCCCTTGCCCCACAATCCCCCCTTGAAGGGCGGGTGCCCACGGCGGTGGTCCTGAAGTCCACTGCACCTCAACCCTCTGTTGGGTTCATGACCCAACTGCACTGCCATACACTCCAGCACCTCCAGCAAGGTGCGCAACTCCCCACCCTCCAGAATCCACAACATCGTGGCTTCATCTGGTTCCAGAATGTATAATGTGTGCCCTGGAGCTCCCCCAGGTCTGGCTGGGGTCCCGGAAGCCAGGAATCTGCCATTTGCCCTGCAGTGCCAGAGGTTTCAGGAAACCCTGCCAGGTGCCTTCCAGGCTGGACTTCTAGAGCTTTTTGTGGCTTGCAAATTCACTACACTGCAGAGCATGCCATGCCCTTGCCTGGCCTGGGAGCCACCAAGCACTGGCTTCCCTGTAATGTCTCTACTACTGGAACACTACATCCAGAGATGGGATATTTTCAGGGACTTAGGATACCTGGGTGCAGTGGTTCTCTTTTTCACCCCAGCACACAGGCTCCAGCAAATGGCCCTCAGGTGTTCTTGGCTCCAGCCTCACCTGTGTGCTCAGCTTTGGTGGGGGATTCCTCCTCCCAGCCTCTACCCCTCTATTAGGTCCAGTACCCACCGAGGTCCCATTGCCACACACCCCCACTTTGACAAAGCAAGGAGTGGCAGAACCACTTGACCCCTCATTCCTTCTAGAGAATGCTCAGGACCACTTTCTTGCCTTTTCTGGACAAGACCCTAATCATTCCCTGAGTCTGAACAATCTCCCGTTACTCCAGACTCTGGTGACTCCATCCAGACCCCTTGTCTTCCAGGGAAACCCCCCTGGTGAGGATGGAACTGGCTCTTCCCCCACTGACAGCTCAGTCCACCAGGAAACCATTTGCATTCTAGTCCTGGCTGCTGAGGCTAGAACCTTAACTGTGTTGCCTCCCATCCACTTCCCATTCAGAGTTCAGCCCACTGGATTCTAGACCCCCTCATTTACTTCAAGGTTCTTCCATCTCCAAGCTCTGGTGTCAGGGAGGTCCCCCCTCACGTGTGTTGGTGCACTGCTTGGTTTGCAGTGAGGGGTGGTGGGTGGGAGGGCAAAATGGGTGTGATTGAAGTGTGTGTCCAGAAATGAAAAAAAATCCATCTCTATTTCAGGATCCCATGTGTCGTCCAACATGGGGGATTGGCAGACCTATATACTGGCCCCTACCTCCTCTTGGTTTCAGATCCTCCAACCCTTCCCCTCTTGCTCACCCATGGGTTCCCAGTGTCTCATTTCATCCTGCTGTCCTGGAGAGATTTGAATTGCTATTTGGAATTCCAGTGTTATTTCAAGGAAGGAAGGCCTCTTATGCCTGCTTGGAACTTGCAAGTGACAAACACATGGCTTAAGCTCTCTTTAGCAGGAAGGAGCTGTGTGATGAAGGAGGCTCCACAGAGTAGTCATTTAGCCACCTGGTGCTACAGCACAGATATAGGCCGTTTCTTTTATGGCAGAAAGATATGGTGCACTGGCTTAACAAATCTTTTCAGAGCTCCATTGAGATGGCTCTATTTCCAGGAAAAAACACAAAAACTTTTTTCCCTTATAGTTCTAGGCTTACTAGGCCACATGTGCATTTCTGAGCACATCCTCACCAATGAAGAGAACAGAAGGCTCTGAGTGAGAAGACTTAGGTCCTGTGTCATCATGCTAGTGACAGACACAGGAGCCCCCACATCTAGATCATATGCACAGAGAGCAAGAAGGCATGCTGCTGAGTATACAATACCTAACAGCCACTTCCCAACTCCTCTTCTACCAAAAACCAAAGGCATGGAGGTCAGAGCTGACACAGCAGTTTCTTGTTTGCCCCAAGATTCTGCAAGCTTCTTCAGTTCTCTTTTAGAGAACATGAACCCTACTTTCACCCCTCCTTTCTCAACTAAGACCCCAAACCCCAGCTCAGCACTTCTTGTACATCATAAGCTCCCAGCTGCTCAGATCAATAGTTCTTGCTACTGAGGATGTACTTTACATTGGGATGACCCTAATGTTCAAGACTAGCCTGATCTCTTACAAGCCCGGGTGAGGTGGGGGAAAGCTGCCCTCATAGCTATTCTTGTGTGCTTGCTTACAATAGTTAATTTACATAGTAACTTCAGTGTGCCTATATAATCTGGAAAGAACTACCTACCTCCCAAGGTTGAACCAGAAACAATATCTCAGAGCTTGGCAGAGGCCTGGCCCCATTACTACTCATTAAACAGGACCCCTTTCTAGTTACTGTTACACTGTAAAACACTCAGCCTCCTTCCTGCTACTCACTTAGTTCAACACTCCCTGGATTAATAAATAGCTAGGGAAGAACTGGCTGTAGCACACCACCCACAGGAAAGGGTTCAAACCTTATAAATTCCCCACACAAGACACACACACCATCCCCACCTGCTGCAAAAAGCTTTATTGTTTACACTTGGTTCAGGTCTTGTTAGAGGGCTACAAAATGGCATTTAGAAAGATGCCTCCTGGCTGGAGGGGTTCAGGCAGTAGGCTGGATGCTGGGGGAATAAAGCCCTCCCCCATGACCTCTGGGCTCCAGAGGCTCAGGCTCCTAGTCATGCTTGAGGGTGAGCCTTTCAAAGAGATACTCGCCCAGACCAGCCTGCAGAGGTTGGTCAGGTGGTCGCCTATCATTTTTTACCAGTTTCACCTCCTCATCTAGGTAATGAATCTCCAGGAAATCACAGAGCTAAGGAATAGAAGAGAAATGAAACATTCCATTAAGACATGAGACAATATGTCCCAATGTGGCAGATGTGGGAAGCGAGGCACGGCAAGGAATTTCCCTGGACAATCAAAGGGAGTTAAGGCTTAGGGTGGAGCGTTCATCCCAAGGAAGGTCTGAGTTTCAGTAGCCATGGATTAGGGGGATTCTTACATGGGGGTCTGTGTTGGCAGATCCCAGGGCATGCAGATCCAAAAGGGCCTGGTTCACGGACTTCTCCAGGACAAGGGCAGCTTCCATGATGTCCAGGGTATTACCCAACTCTTCTTTGGAAGGCTTCTGTACATTAGAAAGAAACAGGTTTAATGCTTTCTTCACCCATTTCCCAGCAGTCCCAGGTGGGAAAGAGTGCAGAAGGGATGTAGCCCCCAAGCGCCTCTGTGATCCCTTCCAAGTGCCTCCTTGCATGATCCCCAGTCTCCCACAACTACCCCGCCCCAGAGAGCATGGAGCTGTCTGGATGCCATGTCTTGGAAGAGCACCTCCACTTCAGCCACCATGAACAACCCACATAAAACTGAACTCAATGCCCCAGGAGCACGTGCAGTGCCGAAAATGCCAGAATCAAGCGATATGGTGCTTCTCCTTCACCAACTCACAGAAGAAATATTCCACGCACTTAAGGGCCACATCGTTGCAGTCAAAATAGTAGCCCTGTAGGAAAAGATGGAGGAGACAATGGTCAGCACGAGTCATGGCAAGGTCAGATGGGCGCACTCCTCCATCTGATGAACTGGCAGTACAAAGAAGGCAAGTGCATGAGCAGATGGCTGAAGGGGCGCCCAGATGGGGGAAACATGAGCTGGGGAACTCCCAGGAAAGCTCACCAGAGAGAGGTAGGTGTAGGAGGCCTGCAGCTGTAGGTTGACCAGGCGGTTTACAGAGACCTCCACATTGGCAGAATAATTCTGAGGGGTCTCGGAGTTCATGGTTGATTGACAATGAGGAGATCACTACAAAAAAGTGGTGTTAGCTGATCCCAGCAGCAGGGGATGGCCAAGAAGTTGATCCTGGAGTTTGTAACTGGAGAAGTTGCAAGGTGGTTGATGCAGAGAAGGTGTGGGGAGAGTCCCCAGGTCTGTTCCATTCACACACTGTTGAACAGAGTGCTTACTTTCTTTCAAGCCCCAAATCACGGTACCCCTGCATTATTTTATAACCTAGATATTTGACCTGAGGTAGGCATATTTTGGGCTTTTCTCTTAGACACCCGAAAGCCTTTTTGCTGTAGATGCTGTAAAAGAGCATGGGTTCCACCAGCGCAGTCTTGATAGGTGCCCTTCCAATTCCCCAAGGAAGCTAGGAGGACTTGGGTGAACCCCAAATCTGGGCGCCCTGGATTAAATTTAATCCAGAAATATGTGGGCTCCAACAGAATCTTCATGACAAAAATCGAGGGCAATGGAAGGTTTGAAGAGAAAGATTTTGGGAACCAAAAAGAACTCTGAACATGGAAGGTAAGACTCCTCGTGTGAGCACAGTCTGGAAAGCCCTAGCCATAACTGCTAGGAAGGGGAGGCTGATCACCTCCCAAGAGAACCCTAGTACCCCCCAAAATTGGGGGGAAGCCATTCTCTCTAGGTCTGGAAAAAGGAGAAAAACTGTGAAAAAGCCCTGTTGTTTTGGGTTTGTCTAATTGCATTTTAGAACCTGGTACTGGTCTTACATCCACTGAAGGAGTGGAGGCTTGATTATAATAGGACGGGCTGTTTATATGTTTGAGTCCTAACATCCTGGATATTGGTCTGGATTTTTTTAAAAAACGTGGTTGCAGGAAAATGGATTGGCTTTTCTGAAGAAGCTTGGTCTGGGTGTAAAGTTAAACAGTGAAAGAGGTCAGCTGGAATCGTTTGTTATGGTGCTGAATTGTGAATGAATTCACTTCATACCGAATGTTAATGTTAAGTGTTCTCTCTAATGTTTGTGATGGCTCTGGGGGGCAGCCATGCTGGAAAAAATATATATATATATAAAATTGTGAGTCAGATTAATAACCATTAAGCTTCTGTCTGTGTCAGCTCAATGCTAGTGTTGGAGTTGAGTGGTTATGTAAAGTAGAATTTAATTAAGCTGCAGCCCTCATTGGCAAGGGGGTTAATAAATAAATATTTTTATTTATTTTTAGAGCAAAACTGCAGAGTCTGGATGTTTGCAGAGTCTGGATGTTTGCGCATGCTCTGCTGCCTTGTCTCTCATCCACCCTTTTGCCAGGGTTTGGAGGCCATCTTTGTCCATGCCATGCACCCGAGTTTGTTGGGGCTGCTGCAGTCAAGGTGGCTGGGTCCCTGGGAGGGGTGCTGAATTTGAGTAAATTCTGTCTGCCCATTTTGGCAGAAAGCTCGAAAGTGGGGAGCACCTTGCCCCTTTCCAGTGAATCCACACCTTCTACTCATAAGCTGCATTCCAATTTGATTGTTGTGCACCCGACTGACTGGATGGGGGGAAGTGAAGGGGGTGAAAAGCAGAATCAAAGTAAATGCAGTAAAATACCCTCCCAAGAATGTCAAGGCCAAAATCTCTCTCTCTGTAAGACAGTAGAAATAATTTGGAATGTTTTAGAACTGTAAACTCATCTAAAGAAAGGAGGCTAACTTGAAACAATTTAATAAATAAATAAATATATTTTTAAAAAGAGCTCTATTTTAATGGCAAAAAATTAAATAAGCGCTTATATGAATACGTAAGTTTAAATGTTAATAAGATATCTACAATGATAAAACTTGTAAGTTTTGATTAACAGAATTACTATAAGTCTTCTCATAAAATGTTCTTGCCTAGATAGAAATGAATAGTTTATTTTTCTTCACAGGATAAAATGAAGGGCATAAAACTTAAATGAATATTAAAGAAGGTTAAAAGTTTGTGAGAATGCTGGCTGATATTTAGTAAGTTTTTTCTAAATGGTGTGTTTTTTCCTAAAGTAGGATGGATAATTTTCATAAACTTTTGAAACTGAAATGCATGTGAAAAGTTGTAGAAGGTATTGTGGTAACTTTATGTAAAGAAATGTGTTCTGTGAAAGTAAAATCTGTCTTAAATTCATATAGCCTATATGGTTATAAATAATTATAAAAAGTTTAATAAAACATTGTTTAAATTAAGGTATTTAAATGGCCGATTCCAAAAAAGTCATTATTAATAAAAACAGAAATGATAATAATAATAAAAAGTAATTTTATAACAGGAAAACTTGTGGGCAGCCAGCATTCCCTGCCAACTTGCTTCTAAAAAAGAGTTTCTAGTATGGCATGATACTAAGTATTTAAATTGAAGACAAGTTAATTATTTTAACAAGCTTTTTTAGTGTTAATGGCAATTACATATTGTAAGAAGTTTGCCTGGTAACTTAGTATGTAAGATATATGGAATGTGTTTTTATTGTTAAGGAAAGAGGAGATGATTTTGTCCTAAGTTAAAATGATTGATTACTGAGAAAGAGTAGAGTGTAGGACAAAACCTGAATGAATACTGAAAGTGTAGAAGGTGCATGGAAAAGAAATTTTTATGATTAAAGTTGAGGAATATTTGATAGGTCTATCTGTAAAGTTTTAAAACCTTTAGTATCAAGTAGTATGTATCAAAGTTAAAATTTTGTTCTTTCTCAAAGTCTCTCAAGTCATTTGTTTGTATAGGTAAAAGTTTCCTGAGTAATCAGCATACAAAAAAGACTGTTTTATCAAATTAGCATCTTATGCTTTAACTTCATCATTTCCTCAGTGTTTGAAAAAAATGAGACTTAACTCTGTTAAAGCAAAATAATGTTCAAACCTGCTTTCTAAAAATCAAATCCTGAAAAGTAGCTTTTTATTTCAAAACAATTACAAGGGATTTGTTCTTTTACCTTAAAAGAAAAATTAAAGTAATAGCTAAGTTCATTTAATATGTTATAAGTCAAATGAAAAATGTTTAGAAGTGTTATAAAATCAACAGGATAAAAAAAGTAATAAAAACTAACTGAGTTCAGATTATTTATAAATGTCTTTATATTATAAAACAGCAGAAAGATAGTAACTGAAATTATAGCTGGGTAAATTTACCCTGAAACTATTATTTAAGTGTAAATTCTAAACTAACCTTACCTTTGTTTATGGTTGCTTCAAGCCTAGCCTCACCCCTTGCCTTTGCCTGTGGTTGTTTCATAACAGCTCCTGTCCTACTTGGATTAGTAACCCTGATTTCTCTAATGAATCTAAGTGTGGACTGGATTGCTGCCTGGTGGAATTGTTAGCTCTTGGGTTTAAAGGACCACAGTAATTTTATTATTTCCAAGGGCTGGGGGAAAAAAGGGAGTCTCCTGCCTTGACTGTCAGTGTTCCTAGGAGTGGTAATTCATGAGAGAAACCAGTTTGTCTCCCTGAGGCTTCCAATAGCCTCAGTGAATATACATAGAATTAGTCTTGTTGCTTATCAATATTCTGCTAAAGTCAAGGTAAAATAAAAAGTTCTGAAACAAAAGAAAATTGTGTCAGAGCATTGGGAACATTTGGGTTACAAGACATTAGTTAAAAAACAAAGCTCTTGTCTAAAACAGCATGTTCATAGTGTAAAACTGTACAGTCACAGTGCAAATTAAGAAAAGTTTCAGGAGTCTGAAATGTTTTGCAATCACACTTATTTTGTGAAAAATGGAAGTTTTAAATAAATAAAGATTTGTTTTTTTTGTCAAACTATTCATGTCTTCCTATTTTCTCAAATTGTTGAGGTTAAATATGCAGTTATATATGTGAATAAATATGATGATGCCCATATTAGACTAAGCAGATATAAAAAGTCATATAGAAATCTGATTATAGAAACTATTAGGAAAGGGCCTCCTCTTTGCAAGAGCTTTGAAGGCAAGACTAGGTGTGGCAGATTAAACCTATCTACTAGGCTAGGGAATTAAGAATCAGTTTGCCCTGTAATTTCCCAGTTTAAACCTTTTGTCAGCCATAAAATATACAAAACAAAATTTAGTTTAGTTTTCACATAAAGGAAGAAAATATTGATTAATGTATCACAGCAGCCTACTGCCTCAGTCTCCCACTCCCGGGTTAAACAGCAACAAAGGAAACCAGCTTAAGGCATTCCTATAGTCAATAAAAACATACCCACGAAAGAGCTAAGTCAATACCAATTCAGCACAAAATTCCATTCCTTATTTGAAAAAGGGGAGTAGATAAAAACAAAAATGGTTGGAAAATGATAGAGAAAGCAGATAAATCACAAAATTTTGCATGGTAAAGTTAGATCTTCTCGGATAGGCTGTATCTTCTGAAGTATCCAATCTGTAGAGAAACAGAAATTGCTTGCCTGCTAGGCTTAGAGGTATAAACTGTGTCATTTTCCTTTGTTCGGGGCACCAACCATGTTTTCTGGTTGTGTGCCACTTCTTGCAAGATTGAAAATAAATCTTTTTCTTCTCCACAATCGGGTGACCCTTAGTTTCTTCCAGAAGAATATTTCCTTCCAACAAAAAAAAGGTAATTAGTGGCTCTGTTACCAATTTCAACAATTAAAGAAAGGTCCATCAAACTATGGAGAGATCTTTCTGGGAATATGATTAAACAAATTAAGTAATTGTATAATGTGTTTTAAAACCTGGTAGTCAGTATGCTTTTAAAAAATATTCATTTTCATAACCTAAACAAAGAAAAGAAGATTTTAGATTCCTGTAAGTGAAAAAGAGAACATTCCTTGCATAAACTATAATAGTTTCAATTTTATGTATCTTGATTGTAATCTCCCATAGTTAACTTATAAACTAAATTAACGTTATATGTACAAAATCTTTAAAGTAATGGAAATTGCATGTTCACATTGGTGAAATTAGGCTAATGAAAAAAGATTGTAGATATGCTCTCTTAAATAAATAAATTTCTTTGGTTGGTAATTGTAATTTAATAAGTTTATTTAAACATGAGGTGGCTAGTCAATGTGGTTATAGTCAATTATAAAGAGTTTGTAAAACATCTTCCAAACTGAAAACGTTTAAATAGTTCTAGTTCTAGAAGTCAATGTTAACTAAAAACTGAGATTGGCATTTGTTACAAAAAAATGACTTTGTGATAATAAAACCTGTTTGAAGGCCACCACAAGGTGCATATTTAAGTAAATGGTAATAAAAAGTTATCTTGATTCTATTGGGAATCTTCTGTTTTCATTTTAACAATGAAAAATAACTTTTCCTTCTATTACTAAAGTACCTACTTTAATCTTCATGGTAAAGTATAAGTAAACAGTCATTTGATAATATGTGTTGCATCAAATTGTTTAAAATATATGTATAAAAAGAAGGAATAAACTTTCACATTGTCAAACACTTTTGCGCATTCCAACCAGGCCTTGAATTCATTACAAGTTGCCTCTCCATATGAGTTATTGGTTAGGCTGGTCACTAACCACTCAATTAGAAATATTTGCTATATCAGCCTGTGGTTATGCTCCTGAAGTCGGTGGAAACTACATTGTAGTTTCAAGTTCCTGCAGTAGCCAATGATGATTTGGTACAGCCAAGTGTACAATGCATATCGCCTCCAGACTGGCACTGTTCGATAGTGCCAGAGAGCACTATGCACCAGGCTGGTAAAATACCGGAAACTCTCTCTAGAATCAACTATGCTGTGACTTGCTCACTATGAAGAACATGCTAAGTGGAGCCATGATACCAGGATATTGTAAGTAAAACTTGAAGACAGTTGGCATTATGGCCTGCTCCCATGGAGAGATAACATGTAAAGTATTATAAACCTGAAACTTAAAACTATTAATTGCAAATCTAAATCCTTTGCATTGTGTAATACATTAATTAATATTAAGTGCTGTACTCTTGTCCTGTACTAAATATATGCATAATAATTATAAGATTATATTTTCTATTTTGGATCGAGTGCAAACGTATATTAGACATGTTAAATTCCTAGTAGATTCATTTTCTAAACAGTTAGTAAACATGTCTATAGAATAAATTGGCAGTCTGAGCCAGGCTCAGTCAGCTTACTATATTCTACTACTGTACTTTACTGTGTAGCAAAAATGAAGCTTGCTTGCTGACAATGAGACACCTATTGAACAAGTCGAAATTACCAGAAATTGTACAATTAAAACCAAAATGTAAAAAAAAAACAAAAACCCTTTATTCTGTAGTTCTTATCACTCTCACACATAAACATTAAGAAAATTTCCAACTTGGTGTACTAATCCTGAATGAAACCAACTGCCAAAGTGTGCCAATTCACCAGGAGCATCTGACAGAGCACATGAGTGCCAATCATTAAACATATTGAATTGTGTCTTCAAACAAAGCTAAATATCTATTGCAATTTCTCTCTAAAAATAAATAACTGAGAAAATATATTTATATATACTGTTCCCACCATCTTTTAAAAAGAACTGGCATCTTTATAAGCACCTAACCTTGTCTACCTCTGTAATCCATGTCCTCTTTTAAAAAGAGGTATTCCAAATTTTTAATTAAGGTTATTTCTTTCAGAGTGAACATCTTATTAACATTGTAAAAACTTCATCCAACTTCATACAAAAGGGTAGATCCATGTTTCTCCATTTAAAATAAAATAAGAGTTTTACACCTTGTTAGGCAATGACTATAGCCCATGGCCAGCAGGAAGGAGATATAGAAAAGAGATCATCTCCCCTTAACACCCCTTTAAGATTAAGGGTGTAAAATCTTTAAGGGTAAAACAAAATTAATAGATGGACCTGGAGCCTGATTGGAAATCCACGTGAGCATAGGTGACCCCAGAACAACTGCAGGGGGCCGCCACCCCAAGATTCTGCTGTCCAGAATGAAAACTTGTAAACTTCTAAAAACAGTCCTGGATGCTACACTAAAGATTGATAAGTAAAGTAATCAGTCAAAACAAC
The DNA here is from genome assembly GCF_030445035.2 of Dasypus novemcinctus. Classification (NCBI taxonomy): domain Eukaryota; kingdom Metazoa; phylum Chordata; class Mammalia; order Cingulata; family Dasypodidae; genus Dasypus; species Dasypus novemcinctus. The sequence continues at coordinate 43,001 of NW_026688430.1, read as the reverse complement.
AAATGGCCATCCACCTCATAGCTCCAAAAATAATTATGCCAAATCTTAGCAAGTTGAACTTTGGCATAAGGAGGGAATGATGTGGGTTATGCGTGGGAGGTTCTTTGTCTCTTAAGAGATATCCTAAGCTGTCTGTGACTTATGGGTGTGGAATGATAGGAGGCTTCAGTCCTGTCCTTGGTGACCATAGCAATGACTCCAGTCCCAGGAAGCAGTTTTTCAATGCAAACTCTAAAGACTTTGAATATTCAGGATAAATGCAATCCAAGATAAGCTAAAAGCTTATCTAGAATGTTTGAAGAGCATGCTAAAAGCTAACCTAGGATGTGGAAGATATATTCTCATTCAAGCCTATTGAGAATTGAAACAAAGTGATCATTTGGCATTTCCTCTCTGTATAAAAGGAGCTTGAAAGTCTTGTTCGGGACTCGAGATTTAAACAGAAAGCTCCTGAGTCAGGCCAGCTGTGAATAAACCATTTTTACTTCTCAAAATCATTCCTGAGTCCTGACCTTTCTATATGCAAATAACTGAACCTAGTATCAAATTCTACAAGAGCTTGTCTTTTTGATAGATGCCCAACTACCTTGTTCATTACAGAATGTTGAGCCTCAGTGCCAACAATCATATGTATGGTCGGCCCCCAATTTGGACTTAGACCATAGGCTCCATGGGACCAAGAGTGTAGGAGCCCAGTCTGGATTAATAATCTTTATCAGAGTCCTCCATTCCTGCCAGCCCAATGATGTGATCCACAGGTTTTTTTCTGAACATTTTCAGACCCAGCATTTGGGTTGTGATGCCCCACAGGCTTTTCTGGCTAATGTTTTGGCTGCAGAAGCTGGATCAAGTGGCCAACTGGGACACTCTCACTTCCAATGCCCATTCTCTTTGCAGTAGGCACACTGATTTTGCCATAGACATGGGCCTTTCCCTCTCCATGAAGTTAGGGCTTGCCAGGTTATTTTCCTTGGCACAGGAAGGGATTTTTCCATGATTGCTGCTGCCAGAAGATCTTCCTCTTTTTTCATTTTTCTATTTTCTTCTCTTTTGTTTCTACATCATGGTTGACATAGTCCCTAGTAGCTACTTCCATGAGCTGAGAGATATTCATTCCAGGAAACCCATCCAATTTCTGCAGCTTCCTTCAGATGTCAGTCTGTGATTGGGAACAAATGCTGCATTATCCATTGTTTGGCTCTCAGGAGCGTCTGGGTTAAAGGGCATATATACATGAAATGCTTTGCATAGTCTCTCATAGAATTGACTAGGACTCTCATCCAGAGCCTATAGAATTTGATTGTTCTTTGCCATATTCACTGCCTTGTGGCTCCACACCTTCAATCCTTCAAATAAGGCCCTATGTAACTTTTCTATTCCATTGAGCTCAATGGTGCTATTTGGATCCCACAGGGGGTCCTCCTCTGGGAACTGCAAGTGGGCATATTGATTACTGTCCAAAGTTCCTCAGGTGGGTGCTCTCTAAGTCAGGTTAGACTTCCCTGCGTGACACGCATTCTCTCTTCAAAGTTCAATAAAGTCATTATAAGTTGTTTACAATCAGCCCAGGTGGGTTTCTGGGTCTGTATGATGGACTGGAAAAGGTCTGTCAAGGCCTGAAGCTTCCCCTAGATTGGTAGGGTGTGGCTTTTCCAGTTAAAGTGATCAGTTGTAAAGGGCTGATAGATGAATGTCTGGTCTGCCCCCTGAACCTGGCCATTTGCCTCATAAAAGAATGGGGTCCATCCTTCACAGAGAGGTAGCTGGAAGGCAGCCCATCTCTCTGCTCCCTGTGTCCCCGGGACTCCCTGTGGTTTGAGTTGTCACCTCTCAGCATCTCCTTCCTGACTGACGGGCAGTGCTGCAGTGGTGTTGCCAGGGGCAACTGATTGTAAAAGCAACTGGTCTGCATTTTCCCTTGTAGAAGGTGCCAAAGACCACTGTGGAGATGGTAAAAGCTGCTGTGGGGATGGCGTAGGGCTTTCAGGTACAGATGGTGATAAAGGCAACTGCGGGGATGGTATAGGTGCCCTATCTGATGGTGATAAAAGCAGCAGTGGGGATGGTATGGGCATCGCACTTCCCCCCACCGATGACGAAAATGAGGCAAGGTTTAGGGAGACTAGCTCATTTTCATTCCTTAGTACTGCCAGGGTGGAAGTCATCACATAAGGCGGTGGAAATTCATGTTCATATGGCCCTTTTAAAATGGGCAGATCATCACTGGATTTGGGGCTCACTTTTCTGGGCCCTTTGCATGGTGATTGTTTGGTCTGGTCCCTGGGAGGGCACTCCTCGGTTTCTGTATTAAGCAAATTCTAGCTTCCTCAGTCATGCTCTTCCCTATCCAACATGGGTTTTGGCTTACAGCGTTTCCCCAAGCATCAATGTAGGGTAATTGGCCTGGATGCCCTGGATTTCCAGTTACTGCATCGTGGACTTTACAGATGACCCAGGCATCCAAAGTGCCCTCCTGGGGCCAGCCCATGCCGAAAGTTGGCCATTCTAATTCACAGAGCATCATAAGATTTCCTGGCTGGAACCTTATGCCAAACACATCTTCACTGAATGCAGGGGGAACTTTTTCAGCATACAACCTAACGAAGTTTTACTGTGTGTGTTTTCCATTTCCACCCTGTGCCGATGGTGCACAACAGTCAAGATTTGTGCTTCATCCCTCTATGGCTGCATCCCTTGCGGGAGCTTACGGCACCTCTTGAACCTAGCAGATCGGTATAAACCCCCAATAGGGAAGAGGGCCACTTTGCAGGGACCCCCCAGACTGCCCTTGATCATATGAGGTCACCATGGAACTGCGGATCAGGACTCCACACTCGCCCCACAGAAGTGATTTTCTGCATCTCAGTCGCCATAAGCCCACACACACAACCACACCCCTTTCCTTTCCTCAGACCTGGAGAGGAGATGGCTTCCTCCTGTATTCTCAGGAGTACTAGGGCCTCCCCTTTGAGAGTTGATCAGACTCCCTCCTAATTTTAGAATTAGGCTTTTCTTGCACTATGCCCCTGGGGTCTCAGCAGTCCAATGTATGGAGCTCCTTGCTTCATTCTCAGGGTCTCTCAAACCTTCCAGTGCCTCCGGTTCATCCTGGAGGGCTGGAGTGAAGACCACAACCTCTTTCTGGACTCAAAGGGGGTTTCCGGGGGATCCCAGGGCTGGGTTTCACTTGGGCACTTCCAGGCTCCTCAGAGATGTCTGGGAGGAGCAAACAATGGATGCCACCTCTGACCTTCGCAGAGCTCCCAGGGAGAACCCCCAAAATGTTGTAGAGAGGTTGGGTGTGTGTGGTATTGAGGGCCAGGACACACAAACTCAGAGAATGAAATTGGTTTATTTTGACTGGCCGGACTCAGCTGACACTTGTCCTAATAAAAACCAAGCCCTGAATTGCATTTTTCAGTCCCTTCTATACAGAGGATAAAATTAGGGAGACAAAGGGTGATGGTATGCAAACAGACCTTTGGTTACTTGCTTCAGTGTTTGATCTGAGTATCAGATAGGTTTTTTCCCCCAGGTGAATTGCATATTCCTCACATTCCAAGCTGGCTTGGATTTAGCATATCTTCCACAGCTGGATTTAGCATATCTTCTACACTCCATCTGGATTCAACCTTGAATTCACATTCAGTCTTACATCCATTCTGAACATTCAAAGACTGTAGGGCCTATCATATTTATTTGAACTTTTTGGGACTAGGGACACTTGGAAACAATTTTGAATTCATGCACAGGCTATATTATTAGTAACCCTTTCTCTCATGAATTCAAGTGTAAACAAAATAAATTGGTGCCTGATGGAATTCTTAGCCCATAAGGTTAAAAGACCACTGGAGTTTTATTATTTCCAAGGACTAGGGGAAATAAAGGAAGTCTCCTGCTTTAACTGTCAGTGTTCCTAAGAGTGGCAATTCATAAGAGAAACCAGTATTTCCCCTTAAGGCTTCAAGAATTAATCTCATTGCTTATCCAAAATTCTGCTAAATCAAGGTAATATATAAAGTTCCGAAAAAAAGAGAATTGTGTTAAAAACATTGGGAGCATTTTGGTTACAAGCCATCAGATAAGAAAAAAAAATTCTTGTGTAAAATTGCATGGTCATAGTGTAAAACTGCACAGTCACAGTGCAAATTAAGAAAAGTTTCAGGAGTCTTTGAGATGTTTTGCAGTCACAATTATTTTGTAAAATTTGGAAGTTTAAAGTAACTAAACTTATGTTTTTGTGTCAAACTATTCCTGTCTACCTATTTGCTCAAATTGTTAAGGTTAAATATGCAGTTATAAAGATATATGTTTCTGAAACCCAAATTAAGCTAAACAGTATATAAATAATGCAAATTATAAGTAACATCAATGAGTTGTGTTTCTGTGTCTGTTTGTGTCTGCCCATTTGCTCAGTGTATGTCTTCATACATCAAGATAATAGTATCAAATTAACAAATGAAAATTCTTAAAAGAACTCTATTCCAAATGTTAAAAATTAAATATGCAGTTATATATGTAAATAAATATTCTTGGAGCCCAAATTAAACTAAGCAAGATGAAAAGATCATATAGAAATCTGATTATAAGAACTACCGTGAAAGGGCCTCCTCTTTGCAAGAGCATTGAAGGCAAGACTAGATGTGGCGTATTAAACCTATCTACTAGGCTAAGGAATTAAGAATCAGTTTGCCCTGCAATTTCCCAATTTAAAATTTTGTCAGCCACAAATCGTAAAAAAAACAAAGATTAGTTTAGTTTTCACGTAGAAGAAGGAAATATTGATGAATGTAACCTGGCAGCCTACTGCCTCAGTCTTCCACTCCCAGGTTAAACAGCAACAAAGGAAACCAGCTTAAGCCAGTCCTATAGGCCATAAAATGGTGCCCAAGAAAGAGCTAAGTTAATACCAATGCAGCACTAAACTCCATTCCTTATTTGACAAAGGGGAGCAGGTAAAAACTAAAATGGTTGAAATGTGATAAAGGAACGGTTAAATCACAAACTTTTGCATGGAGCATTTAGATCTTCTCAGATAGGCTGCAACTTCTGAAGTATCCAACCTATAGAGAAACAGAAGAGCTTGTGTGCTAGGCTTAGGGGTATAAATTGTGTCTTTTTTCCTTTGTTCGGGTCGCCAGCCATGTTTTCTGTTTGTGTGCCCCTTCTTGCAAGATTGAAAATAAATTCTTTTCTTCTCCACAATCAGGTGAGCCTTATTTTCTTCCAGAAGAAGATGTCTTTCCAACAAAAATAAAGGTAATTAGTGGCTCTGTTAACAAATTTCAGCAAGTAAAGAAAAGTCCATAAAAACTATGTAGAGATCTTTCCTGGATTATGATTAAACAAATTAAGTAATTGTGTAATGTGTTTTAAAACCTGGTAGTCATTATGCTTTCAAAATTATTCATTTTCATAACTTAAACAAAGAAAAGAAGGTTTTAGCTTCCTGTAAGGAAAAAAGAAAACATTCCTTGCATAAACTATAATGGTTTCAATTTTATTTAGCTTGAGTGTAATCTCAAATAGTTAACTCATAAAGTAAATTAACATTATATGTACAACATCCTTAGAGTAATAAAAATTTAAGTTCACGTTAATAAAATTAAGCAAAAGAAAAAAATTGTCAATATGCTCTCTTAAATAAATTTCTTTAGTTAGTAATTATAGTTTAATAAGTTTATTTAAATGTAAAGTATCTAGTCAATGTGGTTATAGTCAATTATAAAAAGTTTGTAAAACATCTTCCAAACTAAAAACGTTAATATAGTTCTAGTCCTAAAAGTCATTGTTAACTAATAACTTGGAATGGTATTCACTGCAAAAAATAACTGTGGTCACAAAACCTGTCTGAAGGCTATTGCAAGGTGCATATTTATGTGAATGGTAATAAAAAGTTATCTTGATTCTATTGGGAATCTTCTGTTATCATTTTAACAATGAAAAATAGTTTTTTCCCTCTATTACTACAGTAAAATACCTACTATTATCTTCATGGTAAAATTATGTAAGTAAACAGTCTTTTGATATAGGATGTGCTGCATTAAATTGTTTAAAATATAGAAAAACAAGGAATAAACTTTAATATTGTCAAACTGTTTTGTGTATTCCAACCAGGCATTGAAAACATTAAAAGTTGCCTCTCCATGTGGGTTATTGGCTAGGCTGGTCACTAACCACTCAATTAGAAATATTTGCTCTATCAGCCTCTGGTTCTGCTCCCGAAGTCGATGGAAACTATGTTGCAGTTTAAAGTCCCTGCAGCAGCCAATGATGACTCAGTAGAGCCAGGTGTACAATGCATATCTCCTCCAGAGTGGCACTGTTCCATATTGCCAGAGAGCACTATGCACCAGGCTAGCAGAATACTGGAAACTCCCTCTAAAATCAACAATGCTGCCACTTGCTCATTGTGAAGAACATGCTAAGTGGAGCCATGATACCAATGTACTGTAAGTAAAACTTAAACACAATTGGCATTCTGGTCTGCTCCCATGGAGGGATAACATGTAATGTATTACAAAAATTAAAATTAAAACTGTGAATTGCAAATCTGTATCCTTTGCATTAAGCCATACATTAATTAATAATAAGTGCTGTACTTTTATCCTGTTATAAATATATGCCTAATAATAATAATGTTATCTTTTCTATTTTGGATCAAGTACAAAAGTATATCAGACATGTTAAATTCCTAGTAAATTCATTTTCTAAACAGTCAATAAGCATGTCTATAGAATAAAGTGGTAGTCTCAGCCAGGCTCAGTCAACTTACTATATTCTACTGTACTCTACTGTGTAGCAAAATTGAGGCTTGCTTATTAATAATGAGCCACCTATTGAACAAGTCAAAATTATTAGAAATTGTACAATTAAAACAAAAACATAAAAAAACTTTATTCTGTAGTTCTGATCACTCCCGCAGCTAAAAACTAAGAAAATTTCCAACTTGGTGTATTAATCCTGAATGAAACCAACTGCCCGAAGGATGCCAGTTCACCAGGAGCATCTGACAGAGCACATGAATGCCAATCATTAAACAGCTTGAAATGTGTCTTCAAACAAAGCTAAGTATATATTGCAATTTCTCTCTAAAAATAAATGACTGAGAATATATATATATGTGTTCCTACCAACTCTTAAAAAGGAGTGCCATCTTTATAAGCACCTAACCTTGTCTAACTCTTTAATCCAATGTCTTTTTTTAAAAATGGATATTCCAAATATTAATTGAGCTTGTTTCTATCAGACTGAACATCTTATTAACCATATGAAAACTTCATCCAACTTCGTACAGAAGGCCATATCCATCTTCCTCCAGTTAAAATAGAGTTTTACACCTTGTTAGGCAATAACTACAGCCCATGGCCAGCAGGAAGCAGTTACAGAAAAGAGATCATCTCCATTCAGCACCCCCTTGAGAGTAAAGGTGTAAACTCTCTAACGGTAAAACAAAATTAATAGATGTATCTAGAGCCTGACTGAAAATCTACATAGATGCCAGTGGCCCCGAGATGACTGCAGAGGGGCTCCTGCCCCAAAATTCTACTGTCTGGAGTGAAAATTTCTAAAGTACTGGAAACAGGTTCCTGAATGCTAAACTGAAAATTGATAGGTAAAATAATCAATCAAAACAACAAACAGCCATCCACCTCACAGCTCAAACCATAATTATGCCAGAGCTTAGCAAGATAAACTTTGGCATAAGGGGGGAATGATGTGGGCTATGGGTGGGAGGTTCTATATCTCTTAAGAGATAACCTAAGCTGCCTGAGACTTGTGGGTGGGGGGTGGTAGGAGGCTGCAGTACTGCCCTTGGTAACCATGGCAACAACTCCAGTCCCAGGAAACAGTTTAACAATGCAAAGTCTATAAACTTTAAATATTCAGGGGAAATGCAAACCACATGGTCTAAAAGCTTATCTAGAATGTTTGAAGTCCATGCTAAAAGCTTACCTAAGATGTGGAAGATATATACTAATTCATTCCTATTGAGAACTGAAACAAAAGGACCATTTGTCCTTTCCACTCTGTATAAAAGGGACTCAAAAATTTGTTTGAGTCTGCTCATCTGCATATGGGGTGTGGCCAGGGCCTGCTGGAGGGGTCCAGCACCACACCCCCCGAATCCCCATCCTCTGCCTTCCCTGCAGTACTACATGTCCACATGCCATATGGTGCTGACCAAGGCCTTTCTTGACCACTTCACTTTGAGCCCCACGAGGTGGACTAGGTGAGTGGAAGTGGACTCTGGAGCACCGAGCGCTGGGGGGGCGGGAGCAGGAGGGAGTCCTGGGGACCCTGAGGGCACTGGGATGCCTGGGCTGGGCCGTTGGGTGCCCGCGGCCCACTCTGCGCTGTGTGCCCGTGCCCCATTCACAGGCCCAGGCTACCGCTAACCACGCACTGCCTCAGTGCCACCTTTGCCCTCACTGTCAAGACACTCGAGCCCAGATGAGAGCGAGGATGAGGAGGAGCCCGAGGATGGGCTGCCTGATGATAGCGAGAGCTATGATGAAGACCAGGAGGCCGCCAAGGACTGGAGCAACATCCTTTCCATGGAGCTGCCTTGCTGCACCTCTTGCCCCTCTTCCAGCATCTGGAGCAAGTGCAGCTCGGTGGACACGGTACCCTCGAGGTCACTCAGCAGCCCCAGTGTGCCCATCAGCCCCGCTAACTCCTTAGGTGAGGGGTGCAACTAAGGCCTCTGCCCCACAATCTCCCTTGGAGGGCGGATGACTGCAGCGGTGGTCCACATGTCCACTGCACCTCAAACCTCTGTGGGGTCCACGGCCCAACCCTACTGCCATACAATCCAGCAGCCCCAGCGCAGTGCTCACCTCCCGACACTACAGAATCCACAATGTCATGCCTTCCTCTGGTTCCAGAATGCATAATATGTGCGCTGGAGCTCCCCCATGCCTGGCCAGGATCCCAGAGGCCAGGAATCTGCCATTGGCCCTGCAGCACTAGAGGTTTCAGTAAACCCTGCCAGCTGCCTTCCAGGCTGGACTTCTAGAGCTCTTTTTGGCTTGCAAATTCTAGACCTTATAGAGTGTGCCATGCCCTAGCCTGGCCTGGGAGCCACCAAGCACTGGCTTCCCTATAATGTCTCTACTAATAGGGCACTACATCCAGAGATAGGACATTTTCAGGCACTTAGGATACCTGGGTGCAGAGGTCCTCCTTTTCAGTCCCAGATCTCAGGCTCCAACACAGGACATTCAGGTGTTCTCGGCTCCAGCCCCACCTGAGTGCTCAGCTTTGCTGGGGGATTCCTCATCACAGCCTCTACCCCCTCAGTTAAGTCCAGTGCCCACCCAGGTCCCATTGCCACACACCCCCACTTTGGCCAAGCAACAAGGGGCAGAACCACTTGGCCCCTCATTCCTGCTAGAGAATGCTCAGAAACAATTTCTGGCCTTTTCTGGACCAGACCACACTTGTTCCCTGAGTCTGAACAACCTCGCGTGACTCCAGACTCCAGTGACTCCATTCAGACTCCTGTGTCCTCCAGGGAAAACCCCCTACTGAGGATGGAACTGGCTGTGTTCACCCCCTAACAGCACAGTCCACCAGGAAACTGCTTACATTCTAGGGATGGCTGCTGAGCCTAGAACCTTAAACTGTGTTGCCCCCTTCCCATCCAGAGCTCAGCCCACTGGGTTCTAGACACCCACATTTACCTCGAGGTTCTTCCATCTCCAAGCTCTGGTGATAGGGAGGGCCCCCCTCACATGTGCTGGTGCCCTGCTTGGTTTGCAGTGGGGGGAGGTTAGTGGGAGGGTGGAATGGGTGTGATTGAAGTGTGTGTTCAGAAGTGAAAAAACTACATCTACATTTAAGGATCCCAGGTGTTGTCCAACATGTGGACTTAGTGGACCTCTATAGAGACCCCTCCCTCCTCTTGGTTTCAGATCCTCCAGACCTAGCCCTCTTGCTCACCTATGCATCCACAGTGGCTCATTTCATCCTGCTGTCCTGGAGAGATTTGGATTGCTGTTTGGAATTCCAGTGTTATTTCAAGGAAGGAAATCCTCTTTTGCTTGCTTGGGACTTGCAAGTGACAAACACATGGCTTAAGCTCTCTTTGGCAGGAAGGAGCTGTGTGAGGAAGGAGGCTCCACAGAGTAGCCCTTTAGCCACATGTTGCTACAGCACAGATGTAGGCTATTTTTATCATGGCAGAAAGGTCTGGTGCACTGGCCTTAAAAATCTTTTCAGGGCTCCGCTGAGATGGCTCTATTTTCAGGAAAAAAGACAATACATTTTTTCCTTATAGTTCTAGGCTCACTAGGCCACATGTGCATTTCTGAGCACATCATCACCAATGAAGAGAACAGGAGGCTCTGAGTGAGGAGTCTTAGGTCCTGGGTCATCATCCTTGTGACAGACACAGGAGCCCCCACAACCAGATCATATGTAGAGAGCAAGAGGTCATGGTGCTGAGCAAACGATACATAGCAGTCACTTCCCGATTCCTCTTCTACCAAAAACCAAAGGAATAGGGGTCAGAGCTGCCACAGTAGTTTGCTTTTTTATCCCAAGATGCTACAAGCTTCTTCCGTTCTCTTTTAGACAATATGAACCCTACCTTCAGCTCTCCTTTCTCAACTAAGACCCAAAACCCCAGCTCAGCACTTCTTGTACATCATAAGCCCCCAGCTGCTCAGATCAATAGTTCCTGCTACCGATTATGTGCTTTACATTGGGAAGACCCTAATGTTCAAGACAGGCCTGATCTCTTACACGCCCAGGTACGGATGGGGCAAGCTACCCTCATACCTAGTCTTGTGTGCTTGCTTACCATAGTTAATTGACATAGTAACTTCTATGTGCCCATATAATCTGGAAAGAGCTACCTACCTGCCAGGGTTGGTCCAAAGCAGTATCTCAGAGCTTGGCAGAGGCCTTGCTCCATTATTACTCACTAAACAGGATCCCTTTCTGGTTACTGTTACACTGTAAAACACTAAGCCTGCTTCCTGCTACCCACTTAGTTCAACTCTCCCTGGAGTAATAAATAGTGAGGCAAGAACTGGCTATAGCACACCACCCACAGGAGAGGGTTCAAACCTGATAAATTCCCCACACAAGACACGCTCACCATCACCACCTCCTGCAGAAATCCTTATTGTTTACACTTGGTTCAGGGCTTGTTAGAGGGCTACAAGATGGCAGAAAGATGCCTCCTGGCTGGAGGGGCTCAGGCAAAAGCCTGGATGCTGGGGGGAATAGAGCCCTCACCCATGGCTTCTTGGCTCCAGAGGCTCCTAGTCGTGCTTGAGGGTGAGACATTCAAAAAGATACTCTCCCAGCCTGGCCTGCGGGCCATCAAACCTGCAGAGATTGGTCAGATGGCTGCCTGTCTTTTTTTATCAGTTTCACCTCCTCATCTAGGAAATGGTTCTCCAGGAAGTCACAGAGCTGAGGAATAGAAGAGAAATGAAAAATCTACTAAGACATAATATGAGATAATAGGTAACAATGTGGCAGATGTGGGAAGTGAGGCACCACAAGGAATTTCCCTGGACAATCAAAGGGAGTCAAGGCTTAGAGTGGAGGGTTCATCCCAAGGAAAGTCTGAGTTTGGGTAGCCATGGAGGAGGGAAATACTTACATGGGGTTCTGTGTTGGCAGATCCCAGGGCATGCAGATCCAAAAGGGCCTGGTTCAGGGACTTCTCCAGGGCCAGGGCAGATTCCATGGCGTCCAGGGTATTACACCACTCGTCTTTGGAATGTTTCTGTACATTAGAAAGAAACAGGTTCAGTGCTTTCCACACACATTTCCCAGCCATCCCAGGCAGGAAAGAGTGCAGAATGGATGTAGCCCCAAGTGGATCTGAGAGCGTCCTTGCACGTCCTCCAGTCTCCTGCAACTTCACCATCCCGGAAAGCAAGGGAGCTGTCTGGATGCCATGTCTTGTGAGAGTGCCTCCACTTCAGCCACCATAAACAATCCACATAAAACTGAACTCAATGTCCCACAAGCCCGCAAGGCACCTAAATTGCCAGTCAAGGGATGTGGTGCACACGGCCTGCTGGGAGTTGTAGCCTGCTGTCTGCACACCATTTACCTGCATGTCCTGGAAGAGGGCATGGCCACCGCACCGGTTTTGAATCTTCAAGAGATGCTCGGCACCCTCGTGCTTCTCTTTTGCCAACTCGCAGACAAAGTGGTCCACGCCCTTCAGGGCTACATCATCATGGTCGAAATAGTAGCCCTGTGGGAAAAGATGGAGGAGACAATGGTCAGCATGAGACCCGGCGAGGCCCGGCCGGTGGACTCCTTCATCTGACTAACTGGCAGTACAAAGAAGGCACGTGCATGCACTGAGGGCCAAAGGCACGCGCAGGTGGGGGAAACATGTGCCAGGGGATGCCCAGGAAAGCTAGTGAGAGAGAAGTAGGTGTAGGAGGCCTGCAGCTGCAGGTTGACTAGGCGGTTCACAGAGGCCCCCAGGTTGGCGGAATAATTCTGACGGACCTGGTAGTACATGGTTAGTTGACAAAAAGAAGGTAACCACAAAAAAAGTGGTGTTAGCTGGTCCCAGCAGCGGGGGATGGCCAAGAAGATGGACCTAGAGGTTGCAACTGGAGAAGCAGTTGCAAGGTGGTCGATGCAGAGAAGGTGTGGGGAAGATTCCCCAGGACTGTTCCATTCACACACCGTTGAAGCAAGAGACAGATCCATGGGATCGCTGGGTACACTGTGGAGGGGCCTGGCCTTGGCAGTGCCTTTTGTAGCATGGGCCCTATGGGGGTGGGGAGGGTAGATAGAGCAGCCCATCAATCCATGGCAACAGAAGGCAGGGCATAGACACCGTACGTGAACCAATCAGAGCAGATCCAGGGCTCAATGGCAACTCTGGCAAGCAGGGGAAGGGGGGAGTGATTAAGTCACACACCTGGAGAACCAGGTTGTTGTGAAATGGGGAATTGGGGTGTAATTGGGGAGGGTCAGTCTTGGTTTGCTTCATGGGATGCATGGGTCCCCAGGCTGACTCCGGGAAGTCAAAAGGTGGTGGGAGGTGGGAGATCTATGGAGGCATTGGGAATCCTTGGAGGTGATGATTCTAGGGTACGTGGGATGGCACAGAATGTCGGTGGGATTCAGGGGTTGTCTATGAGAGCATGGACTTGTCTGGAACCCGGGGGCCTTCCTCAGAAGTGCAGAGGAAACCTCCAGGTACATGGGGTTTGCTCTGCAAGATAAAGTGAGGATCATTGGGAAGTTTACAAGGCTGTTTCAGGACATTTCTGGAACCCTGGAAACTCTCTGAGGTCAGGTGGGGGACCTTCACTCAGAGGTGAAGGTTTTATAGCCTTAGAGTTCACTATGGTGATGTGGGTTATGGATCAGCTTTCTAGTGAAGCTTGGTCTGGGTGTAAAGTTAAACAGTGAAAAAGTCAGCTGGAATCTTTTGTTATGGTGCTGAACTTTGAACAAATTCACTTTATACCAAATGTTAAGTGTTCTAAGGTTTGTGGTGGCTGTGGGGACAGCTATGCTTAAAAAGTATATATATATATATAGAACTTGTGGGTCCGATTAGTGACCTTTATTCTTCTGCCTGTGTCAGCTTAATGCTAATGTTAGAGTTGTGTGGTTATGTAAAGTAGAATTTAGTTGAGCTGGAACCCTCCCTTGCCATTTGCAAGGGGGTGAAATGATTATGGGGGAAACCTGAGGAGTCTGAAAGTTTGTGGAGTTAAGATATTTGTGCATGCTCTGCTGTCTTGTCTCTGGTCTGCCCCTTTGCCGGGGTTTGGAGGTCATTTGTGTCCATGCCATGCACAAGTTTATTGGGGCTGCCTCAGTCAGGGTAGCTGGGTTCCTAGAAGGGTTGCCGAATTTGTGTAGGTTCTGTCTGTCCATTTTGGCAGAAAGCTGGAAAGGGGGAGCGGCTTGCCCCTTTCCAGTGAGTCCACACCTTCTACTTATAAGCTGCATTCCTTTGATTGTTGTGAACCCGACTGTCTGGAAGGGGTGAAGTGAAGGGCCTGAAAAGCAGAATCAGAATAATTGTAATAAAATTCCTTCCCTAGGGCTTCAAGGACAGAATCTCTCTCTCTGTAAGACTGTAGAAATACTTTGGAATTTTTAGAACTGTAAAATCATCTGAAGAAAAGAGGCTATGGTCACTGTGGGCCCCAAGGGGAGGGGGATGTAGATATTGAATAGATGGAACCAGAGTAAATGTGACGGCAAGGGAAGTGTTTCACAAGGGTACACAAGGATGGATATAAAACATGTAATATTACACCAAAAACATATAGGGGACGACAGACTAATAATGTAAACTATAATGTAAAACATAGGATATCTAAAAAATTTAGAAAACTGTATAGCCTAGAGTATAAACCACAATGTAAACAAAAATGTTACCTTGTTTGAAAGCTATTGTCTCAATATCTGTCCATCAGTTTCAGTAAATATGATATGAATAAGTTAAAAGATTATCTCTGTGGAAGTGAAAAGGTTTTATAATGGGTATGTGGGACTACTGTATATTGTATATATGAATTACTGAGATCTAAGGCTCTTGTGAAGAGAAGTTCAATAATTAGGGAAAAAAGAAAAGAAAAGGATAGGATGCAGAATTTTTCCAAATCAATATATATTCTATATCTAATCTTTAAACTCATCACTATATTCCATTTTACTATTAAGGGAACCTGATATTATATTGGGCTTCACTGTTCAGGAAGTTTTGGATCATAGAGTGGTTCAACAATGGGAGCGGAGGAATACTGGTATGGGATGTTATTGACAGGGGACATATGGTTGACAGGGAGTTATACAGGGCATGTGTCCAGGGTGCAAGGAAATGTTTGGATATACTCATAGTGGAAACAATTAAAAACAACAGCTGGGGGGGTACTGGGTTCCTGGCCAGGGGAGGGGCTCTGTCATGGTCACTAGGGGAGCAGCAGCAGTCGCCCAAGTGCAGCGGCAAGTACCAGGAAGGAATGAGGGTCCAACAGTGACCCCCTGATACTAATGACTATGCTTGTGAATGTATACACCTGAAATAAGAACATGGCCTAGAGCAGCACTGTGCCTGAGGATTCCCTCCTGACAGCCTCCATGTTACTGAAATGTGGCCAGTCTCAAAGCCAAACTCAGCATGTAAATGCAATGCCTTTCCCCCAGCATGGGACATGACACCCAGGGATGAGCCTCCCTGGCACCGAGGGATCACTACCAAGTACCAGCTGATGACATAACTAGAAAATGAACTTGAATTAAAGGTTCAACACGGATCAGCAGAATATCCCTGTCTGCATATAATAACAGGAGTTAAAAATGCTGTTTGACCTAAAGTAAGGGGGAAATGGAAAGGACAAATGAGTTTATATGGCTTTGAGTCTCTAAGAGTCTGGAGGTTGTCAGAAGGATTGCCCTTATGCACACCTGAGCAGAGTTTCAGAGACAGATAAAGTAGATACAACCCCAGGTATTGATTCTTTTGAGGGCTAAAGAGACCCACAGGTTCTATGGTCATGGCAGATGGGGTTCACTGCCATGTCAGTTGGCCCTTCTTTGGAGCTGGTGTTTCTGCGTGATGGAGCTGGACTCAGATGGGATCTCTTTTCACAAGCCTTTCATGCTACTTTACTGGAATTGTAGTTGGTGCTGGTGTTTAATATATATCTAGGGGATTTGAATCTCTGGACTGACAATATGATAGCCAGACCCTGAGGCTCAACAGATTTCAGCCCCTACACTCTGATTTATTGGACTTACCCCACTCAGCTAACATGGAGTTGAAGAATGTCAACCACCACGCCATGGAGCCTAGAGTGCCTACAACTGAAAGCAGGAGGATTGCATCCAGTATCCATGTGGAATCTAAGCCCCCTCTTGACAAAGATGTGGAATGGACACAACCAAGCCAAGGTCCACAGGAAGGAGGAACACAGTAAGGATTAGAGTGGACTTAATGATATTCTATTCATGAACTATTGTGGTTAATAATCAAGAAAATGTGGCATTGGTGTGGAAAAAGTGGCCATGGTGGCTGCTGAGGGCAGGGAATGGGAGGAAGAGATGAGATGTGGAGGCATTTTCGGGACTTGGAGTTGTCCTGGGTGGTGGTGCAGGGACAATTGCCGGACATTGTATGTCCTCCCATGGCCCACTGGATGGAACGTGGGAGAGTGTGGGCTATGGTGTGGACCATAGGCCATGGGGTGCAGCGATGCCCAGAGATGTACTCACCAGATGCAATGGATGTGTCATGATGATGGGGGAGAGTGTTACTGTGGGGGGAGTGGTGGTGTGGGGGTGGGGTGGGTGAAGGGGACCTCATATTTTTTTAATGTAATTTTTTAAAAAAAAATGAATAAATTGAGTAGAATTTGAAAAAAAAAAAAAGAAAAGAAAAGAAGCTATAGCTTGAAACAATAGACCGCTGATCACTTGATAGCCTTTTGAAAGGTCTGTCTGGAAACTTCAGGGTTGTGACACTACAAATGGAAAAGAAAAAAAAGGAATGAAATGCCACTTTAAAATATATGTTTGGCTTTTGTCAGTTACTGGCGCCTAAGAATTCAAGGTAAAAATATAAAACCGTAGTTTAAAATGAATCTTTAAATGCCAATACTCTCTTGCTGGTGAATTAATTGCATAACTTGCAGATGAGAATTTGTTCCATTACTAAGAAAAGGCAGGAATTCAAAGAATTGTTGTTAACAAAATTCCTGTAGCTCAATTAATAAAGGTATCCAATTCACCTTAAGGTTAAAAATTTAATAAAAACTGTTACTGAGTTAAGATCATTTATAAATGCATTTATATTATTAAACAGCAGAAAGATAATAACTGAAATTATAGGTGTTTGAATTTAGCCTGAAACTGTTATTTAAGTGTAAATTTTAAATGAATCTTTCCTTTGTTTGTGGTTATTTCAAGCCTAACCTCACCCTTTACCTTTGCCTATGCTTATTTCATAATAGCTTCTGCCCCTGCAGTCCAGAGAAGAGCTGGGACATGCCTGTCTCCTGTCCTGGTATTAGTGTTGTAGAGAAGTCAGGTGTGTGTGGTATTGAAGGCCGGGACATGAGAACTCTGAGAATGAAGTTGGTATATTTTGATCAGCTGGACTCGGTGGACAATTGTCCTAATAAAAACCGAGCCCCAAATAGCATTTTTTGGTCCCTTTTAAACAGAGGATAAAATTAGGGAGACAAAGGGTGATGGTATGCAAACAGACCTTTGGTTAGTTTCTTCAGTGTTTGAGTATCAGATAGGTTATTTCCCCAGGTGAGTTGCATATTCCCCATATTCCAAGCTGGCTTGTTTTTAGCATGTCTTCCACAGCTTGGATTTAGGGTTTTTACAAGTTCCAGCTGATGGATGGATTTTCACATAATAGGGTTTGATATTTAAGCAGGTGGCTGTTAGTAAGCCAATGTGTTCCTTTTGCTTCTAAGATTGTGATTACTGCATGCTGAACCCGTACAATTATAGGCTGCCCAAGAGTTAATGGTATAGCTTCTACTGTAAGCATGGCTGCAGCTGCTATGTCTTTGCAAACATGAGGGCCATCTCTGGGCTGCAGTGTCCAGGTGGTTGGATCAATAAACTACAGGTCTTTGCCATGAACCGCTGTACTGAGTATTCCTACTGCGATGCTTTGGTGGTTGTGAACCTAGAGGTAGAAAGGTTTAGTGAGGTTTGAAAGTCTGAGGCTCGGTGCTTCTATTAGAGCTTGTTTGAGAGCAGTGAAAACATTTTTCTGTGGGCTTTCCCAGAGCAGGGTATCATGATTCCCCCCGCCCTCTTTTGGCTTTGTATAAAGGGTGCATGAGGACCCCAAAATTGGGGATTCAATTGCAGCAGAATCCAGCTGCCCCAAGGAACTCTCACAGCTTCTGGCAGGTATTAGGCTCAGGGAGACTACAGAGCACTTATTGTGTTTTAAGCCCCAATTCACGGCTCCTCTGCATTATTTTGTAAACTAGGTAGGCAGATTTGGGCTTTTCTCTTAGACACCCGATAGCCTTTTTTCTGTAGATGCTTTAAAATACCATGGGTTCCACCAGAGCAGTCTTGATAGGTGGGACTCCGAGAATGAGAACATCTACGCATTGGAGGAGAAAACAGTCACGGCTTCCTGCTTTGAAGGATGTGAGATCACTGGTCAGGTCTTGTCCAAAAAGAGTGGGTGCATTTTTAAATCCTTGAGGCAGTCGCATCCTTGTTACCTGCTGCCTTTCACCTGTGTTTGGATTTTCCCATGTAAGGGCAAAAATTGCCTGGCTCTGGGGTGCTGCTCAAATGCAGAAGAAGGCATCCATAAGATCTAGGCATGAAAAGTATTTTGCCAATGAGGGTATTAAGCTGAGAAGAGTATATGGATTAGCAACTGCAGAATGAAGGGTTATTACTGCCGAATTAACTGCTCATAAGCCCTGGACTGGGCAGTAATCTCCATCAGCCTTTTTAACTGGGCAGAGTGGGGTGTTCCACGGAGACTGGCATGGCCTCAATATGCCCTCATTCAGTAATGTCTCAATATGTAGCTGGACCTTTTCTTGCACTTCACGTGGAACTGGATATTGCCTTATGCTTACTGGACTGGCCATAGGCTTTATTTCAATAATAATTGGAGGAATGTCATGTGCTATCCCCATTGGGTTACCCTCTGCCCATACTTCAGGCACATCTTCAAAGGGGAGCTGCATGGCCATGGTTTGGCCAGTCTCACTGAAGCAATACAATTTCCATTCCTCCTGCAGAGGAAGGGTTAGTGTTATTTTCAGAAAGTCGTGTGGCCCCAGTGCCAGTGTGGATTTCTGTGAGGCATTAAAGGTAATTTGAGCCTGTGGTTAAGAAAGCAGGTCTTGATCCTGGAGGGGGACTGGGCACTCTGCAAGATAAAGGAGTTTGTGAGTGAACTCCTTTCCCCCAATGTAGCAGGTCCTGGTTGAAGGAAGGGCCATTGGGCACTTTTGCCAGTTGCCCCTACGATAGTGGCTTTGATGTGGGCTATGAGTGGGAGGCTCTTTGTCTCTTACAAGATAACCTAAGCTCTCAGTGACTTGTGGTTTTGGTATGATAAGAGGCTGTAGTCCTGCCCTTGGAGACCATGGCAATGGCTCCAGTCCCAGGAAACAATTTATCAATGCAAACTCTATAGACTTTGAATATTCAGGGGAAATGCAAACCAAATTGCCTAAAAGATTATATAGAATGTTTTATGTGCATGCTAAAAGCTAACCTAGAATGTGTGTTGGAGATTTGGACCCGAAGAGTATCAGGAATGAAAGAAAGAAAGAGAGAGTGAAACAAAGGAAGAAAGAGAGGCTGGGATCAGGGGTCTGTGAGTAGACACTCCTCAGACAATTTTATTTTCTACATGTGGCATTATATATACTCAAACTCTCGAGGAAACAAGCAGTGTAACTACCCATTAACAAGACTCATAAATTAAAGAACTTATCTCAAAGTACAAAGATTTAGTATTCCTTTCAAACTACAAAGTGTGTTTGTTCGTATTTCTCTCTGCCCGGGACAGCTCTGTCCTGTTGACTCAGAAGGCTTAATTGCTGCATTCCTATGTTAAAGGTGTAGCCATGGAAACAGCACATCTCCCTTTGCAAGACTACTATGCCTCAGTTTCCAAGATTTCCCCTTTTTTGTTTTAGTCAATGTGACCGTGCCTGTATTAGGTTGTCCTCCTTTTGAAAGTCTTACACGTCATTTATTATCGGCCAAGCTCTTCGACTTGGGGAAGTTACTGAAGTACTTTTGCTAGTACCAGATTATTCACATGTCTCATGGCTGTCATGCTTTGCATTTTTTTTGAAAGCACTGTCAGGCACAGGTGAAAATCATGAGCAACAGAACAAATATGATTAGCCCTACTCCTAAAGCTGACAGGAAATGCTGTGATTTCCACCAATTAACTGGGCTAAATTTTGTAATACATGAAATCATGTCTGAAAAAATATCCTTATCATTGGCCACATGAATTTGATTTTGAGACATTTCTAATATTTTTCTTTGTAATTCAATTATTTCCAAAGAGATATTAGTTTTATGGCTTAGCAAATGATTCTTAATTTTTCTCCATTCAATATCAGATGAATTATAGGCAAGAGGAGTAATACAAAAGTTGCTTTCATTCTAATTAATTTCAATCCCATTAACAAGTTTAAATTGTACAATTGATCTCCGATATGCAAAACAGCTGATTCTAAATTATTAGCCCAATTATTTAACTGTTCATCAATGTGCTTGGTTATGCCACAAATCACTAGCATTTTTATGCCAATCATGCACGTATTGTTGAGTCTGAACAGTCTCACACAAAGTGACAACAGCAGTTGCAGCAGTTGTGATGATTCCAATTAGTCCCATTACACTAATTATTAGGACTCCAATAAATCTTTTTGTCCGTTTCAGGATTTCTTGTGCCATGTGAAGCAATAGCTGACTTTCAGCTGATGACTGCCATATTTGGTTTATTTGGACAGGAATCCATATACCTCATCGTCTTCTGGCTATTGTGGTGGTGTCTCCATCCTGCAACACACTTTCTAACAGCCATGTATACAAGGCATCATTTTTATAAACAAGGCATTATCTTTTATAGTTATTTTTCCAGTAATAAATATGAAAGGATCCCTGACATATGCTTTCAATTGATAGGTTTGATTTCATTGTAGATATTGACCTGTTTGACTCTAATTACTGATCCATTCAAAGGTAGGGGCAATTCCAAGAAATACTTTCCACAAGTTCTTATGTATATTAAGATTATAGGTGTCATTAATCCAAGGCGTTGGTAACCATTTTCTTTTACATTTCCAAATAGTAAAATTGTTAGTATATACCACTTGTTCACCCAAGAACAGAGATTCTGAAAAAGGATATTGCACACTACTAACTCGTTGACCCTTGTTGTTAAGTCCATACCATATAGATCTACTGTTATATTCTTTGGGGGTCCCCATAGGAGCACTTTCCCACACTATTCCATAGGAATCATTAAAAATGACAGGGCTTGTGTCCGGGATGCATGGAAATGTTTGAACATATTCATAGTGGAAACAATTAAAAACAACAGCTGGGGGTGGTGCTGGGTTCCTGGCTGGGGGGCTCTGTCCTCATCCCTCAGGGAGCAGCAGCAGTCCCCTGGGTGCAATGGCAAGGAGCAGGAAGAAATGAAAGTCCAACAGTGAGCCCCTGATGCTAATGACTATGCTTGTGAGCTTGTGCACCTGAAATAAGAACAAGGCCTAGAGCAGCAGTATGCCTAACAGTTCCCTCCTGAGAGCCTCTGTGTTGCTCAAATGTGGTCAGTCTCAAAGCCAAACTCAGCATGTAAATGCAGTGCCTTCCCCCAGCATGGGACATGACTTCCGGGGATGAGCATCCCTGGCGCTGAGGAACCACTACCAAGTACCAGCTGATGACGTAACTAGAAAATGACCTTGAATAAAAGGTTCAACTCGGACCAGCAGAATATCCCTGCCTACATATAATAACAGGAGTTAAAAATGCTTTTTGACCTAAATTAAGGGGGAAATGGAAAGTACAAATGAGTTTATATGGCTATGAGTCTCTAAAAAAGAGTCTGAAGGTTATCAGAGGGGTTGCCCTTATGCACACATGAGCAGAGTCTCAGAGACAGATAAAGTAGATACAATCCCAGGTATTGGTTCTTCTGACAGCTACAGAGACCCAAAGGTTTATGGTCATGGCAGATGGAGTTCATTGCCATGTCTGTTGGTCCTTCTTTGGAGTTGGTGTTTCTGCATGATGGAGCTGGACTCAGATGGGATCTCTTTTCACAAGCCTGTCCTGTTACTCTACCAGAATTGTAGTTTGTGCTGGGGTTTAAGATATATCTAGGGGATTTGAATCTCTGGACTGAGCATATGATAGCCAGGCCCTGAACCTCAACAGACTTCAGCTCCTACACTCTGGTTTATTGGACTTATCCCACTCAGCTAACATGGAGTTGAAGAATGTCAACCACCACACCATGGAACCTAGAGTGCCTACAACTGAAAGCAGGAGGATTGCATCCAGTATCCATGTGGAATCTAAGCCCCCTCTTGAAATAGGTGTGGAATGGACACAACCAATCCAAGGTCCACAGGATGGAGGAATAGAATATGGATTAGAGTGGGCTTACTGATATTCTATCCATGAACTATTGTGGTTAGTAATCGAAGAAAATGTGGCATTGATGTGGAAAAAGTGGCCATGGTGGCTGCTGGATGCAGGGAATGGGAGGAAGCGATGAGATGTGAAGATGTTTTCAGGACTTGGAGTTGTCCTGGGTGGTGCTGCAGGGACAATTACCATACATTGTAGATCCTCCTATGGCCTACTTGGAACGTGGGCCAGTGTGGGCTATGATATGGACCATTGACCATGAGGTGCAGCGATGCTCAGAGATGTTTTCACCAAATGCTATGAATGTGTCATGATAATGGAGGAGGATGTTGCTATGAGGGGAGTAGTGGGGTCAGGGGGGTGGGGGTACATGGGCACCTCATATTTTTTTAATGTAATATTAAATAAATAAAGAAAGAAATAAAAGAAATATATTCTGTGAAGTAAAATTTCTCTTGAAATAATAGAGTATATATGTTTATAAATAATTACAAAAATTTAATAAAACATTGTTTAAATTAAGGTATTTAAATGGCCTATTCCAAAGAGTCATTATTAAGTAAGATTTGAATTGATAATAATAATAATAATTAAAAGTAATTTTATTACAGGAAAGCTTGTCAGCAGCCAGCCACCCCTGCCAACTTGCTTCTAAAAAACTGTTTCTGGTATTGCATGCTATTAAGTATTTAAAGAGAAGAAAATTAATTATTTTATTAAGCTTTGTTAGTGTCAATGGCAGCTAAATATTGAAAGAAGTTTGCCAGGTAACTTAGTATGTAAGATATATGGAATGTGTTTTTATTGTTAAGGAAAGAGGAGATGATTTTGTCCTAAGTTAAAATGATTGATTATTGAGAAAGAGTAGAGTGTAGGACAAAACCTGAATGAATACCAAAAGTGTAGAAGGTTCGTGGAAAAGAAATTTTTATGATTAAAGTTGAGGAATATTTGATAGGTCTATCTATAAAGTTTTAAAAGCTTTAGTTTCAAGTAGTATGTATTAAAGTTAAAATTTTCTTCTTTCTCAAAGTCTCTCAAGTCATTAGTTTGTTTTGGTAAAAGTATCCTGAATAATCAGTATACAAATAGGTCTGTTTTATCAAATTAGCTTCTTGTGCATTAACCTCATCATTTCCTCAGTGTTTGAAAAAAAGTGTCTTATCTCTTTTAAAGGAAAATAATGTTCAAACCTGCTTTCTAAATTCAAATCCTGAAAGGAGCTTTTTATTTCAAACTAATTACAAGAGATTTGTTCTTTAACCTTAAAAGAAAAATTAAAGTAATAGTTAAGTTCATTTAAAATATTATGTCAAATGAAAAGTGTTTAAAATGGTTATAAATCAACCATTTTTTAAAAAATAATAAATACTGTAACTAAGTTAAGATCATTTATAAATGCATTTATATAATAAAACAGCAGAAACATAATAGCTGAAATTATAGCTGGGTGAATTTAGCCTGAATATTATTTAAGTGTAAATTTTAAACTAACCTTACCTTCATTTATGGTTGCTTTGAGCCTAGCCTCACCCCTTGCCTTTGCCTGTGGTTGTTTCATAACAGCTCCTGTCCTGCTGGTATTAGGAGCCCTGCTTTCTCTCATGAATCCACATGTGGACTGGAGTGCTGCCTGATGGAAATCTTAGCCCTTGGGTTTAAAGAACTGGAATTTTATTATCTACAAGGACTGTGGGGAATAAAGGGAGTCTACATGCCTTGACTGTCAGTGTTCCTAGGAGTGGTAATTCATGAGAGAAACCAGTTTGTCTCCCTGAGGCTTCCAATAGGCTCGGTGAATATACAAAGAATTAGTCTAGTTGCTTATCAAAATTCTGCTAAGTTCAAGGTAAAATATAAAATTCTAAAACAAAAGAGAATTGTGTTGGAGCATTGGGAGCATTTTGGTTACAGGCCATTAGTTAAGAAACAAAATTCTTGTGTAAAATTGCATGGTCATAGTATGAAACTGCACAGTCACAGTGCAAATAAAGAAAAGTTTCAGGAGTTTGAAATGTTTTGTAGTCACATTTATTTTGTGAAAAATGGTAGTTTTAAGTAACTAAAGTTATGTTTTTGTGTCAAACTATAGATGTCTGCCTATTTCCTCAAACTGTTGAGGTTAAATATGCAGTTATATATGTGAATAAATATTCTTGGAGCCCAACTTAGACTCAGCAGAATGAAAAAGTCATATAGAAATCTGATTATAGAAACTACTGGGAAAGGGCCTCCTCTTTGCAAGAGCTTTGAACGCAAGACTAGGTGTGGCAGATTAAACCTATCTACTAGGCTAGGGAATTAAGAATCAGTTGACCCTGTAATTTCCCTGTTTATACCTATTGTCAGCCATAAAATGTACAAAACAAAGATTAGTTTAGTTTTCAAATAAAGGAAAAAATTATTGATTAATGTAACCTGGCAGCCTACTGCCAGACTTTCCTAATCCTGGGTTACACAGCAACAAAGGAAACTGGCTTAAGTCAGTCCTATAGGCAATAAAAAGATGCACAAGAAAGAGCTAAGTCAATAACAGTTCAGTACTAAATTCCATTCCTTATTTGACAAAGGGGAGCAGATAAAAAATAAAGTGGTTGGAATATGCTAGAGGAAGTGGTTAAATCAAAAACTTTTGCACAGGAAAGTTAGATCTTCTCGGATGGGCTGTAACTTCTGAAGTATCCAATCTATAGAGAAACAGAGAGGGGGTGGGGCAAGATGGTGGCTGAGTGAGCACACCTGAGATTCTCTCCTGCAAAGAATTGGCTGGGCAGCATTGGAAATTCTTTGGGACCAGGCTGTTTTGGGATTTTGCAGGGCAGGAGGTGTCTGGACATCAATTTGGTGGGAAGGTAACAGAAAATTCATGTATAAGATATAATTGAGACTCTATTACACAGAGGTGGGAGCTGCACACGGGATGCTGCCTCCTGGGGTGTGTGGAGCTGTGGCACCGGTGCTGCAGTGGCTATCTCTGGAGGCTCTGCGGTACTGGGGAATTCATAAGCCCTGAGCGGGCTATTGGGGGGTTAACAGGACAGGAGGCCTTTGCAGACTGCTTTGGGGCGACAAACGGGAGTTTTTTGCAAAGTGGGGAATTTTTGATTGTGGACACAAATAATAGCACTTCTGCCCAGAGCCCCACCTCCCCAAGGCCGGCTGCCGATCTGAAGCAGCCTTAAATTTTTCACAATAAAGAGACATCACCAGGAGACTGTTTCAGGGCCTGCAGGGTGGGAGACATCTGGAAGCCGATTAGGGAAATATTTTGTGAGGTGTGGGAATTTTGGTTTTGGACTCTGTTATCAGCGTTTCCAGCTGGTGCCCCACCCCTGGGCCTGGCTACTGATCTGCATCATTAAATTGGTTGCAGTGTAGAGGCGCCCCCAGGTGGCCATTCCAGGGTCTTACAGGGTGGGAGGTGTCCTGAAGTTGAATTGGTGATACAGCCACAGAATAGACCCAGTGAGTGAGTGAATTAAGGGGTTCAGACACATAGGTTAGAGTTTGTGGATGTGACCACTCCCATAGGGCTGGCACCCAGCTGCAGGGATCCCTGAAGGCTGTGAGGCACTGCAGTGTTCCCAGGCTCCCTGTTAACCAGATTTGAGGTTGCCCGGTCTGAATCCCCTAAACCCTGGTGGCCCACACCCCAGAGACTCACACCTCTTGAGTCTTAAATATCTCAGACTTTCCATCCCTGAATCCATCAAGCACTGAGGTCCATCTGAGGTCCTTGAATGTCCTAGCCCTCAAAGTTTGCATTTTTGTTGTGTTTTGTTTTGTTTTTGTTTTTATTTTATTTTTTATTTTTAGAGTCCTGATTGCTAACATTGCATTATCTCCGAGTATTTTCTCCCAGCGTATCCCCCAAGGCCTTTTTATTTATTTTTTCATTTATTTAGGGGTTTTTTTGTTGTTGCTGTGGTGTTTGTTCTATATCATTTTTTCTTCTCCTTACTTGTTCCCTTCCCTTTAACAACCCCCTTTTTCTTTCTTCCTTTTTTCTCTCTTTTTTCTTTCTCTTGTCCCTCATTTTTTCTTACTTTATTTTATCTTAATTATACAATAGGTGCTGCATGGAACACCTCACATTTGCTGGGTTTCCTCATCCTCCGATGCCTCATTTCTGTGTGAATTGATTTTGGCTACCTACACTATCCCCTTTCCCCTACATTTTGATTTCCTCCATCACCTACTGTCTCTCTTATATTCCACCTTCCTTTCTTTGATACACAAAGTGTTTAACTCTTAATTGCTAATACCTTTGTTTTGTTTTCTGTCTTTCATCCACTCTTGAAACTATTACCTTTCTTTTCTCTTTCCTTCTCTCAGGAAAACACTAGCTTTTTAATTCGTAACATATACCTCCCATATTCAGTCGACTACCTCATTATAGGTACTCTACCTACTGCTATAACTCTACGTAACTTACAGGAATCTAATATCCATCCTCCAAGATCACATATTGTTGCTCTGTTAACATTTATCACCAATACTACTTTACACTTTTTCCTTGCTTACACAATTGCCTTTCCCTGGCCCTAATACTTTCCTTTAAAGTGAACTCAACCAGCAATAAGAAATTAGAATAAGAAGAACAAAGTGACAAAGAGAAGATATAACACTTACGCAAAAACAACAGCTAATTAATCCCCAAGACTAGGCAAAGAAGCTAAGGAACTGTTTAAACCCATCAAGATAAAATGATGACCAGACAGCAACAAAAATCTACAAACCAAACCAGTAATCAGGAAAACATGGCTGAATCCAATGAACAAACGAAAAACCAGGAAGGGGAACAGAACTTCGCACAAGTAATTAAAGATCTCAGAACATTTATTGCCGAAAAACTTAATGAAGTAAAGGAAGAGGTTAACAACATGAAGACAACAGTTGGAGGAGAAATTGCAGACATATGCAAAAAGATAACAGATATGATAGGAATGAACACCACAGTTCAAGAAATCAAAAATACATTTGCTGCAAATATCAGCACACTAGAAGAGGCAGAGCAGAGAATTAGTGATGTGGAAGACAGTACATCAGAAATCAAACAGATAGTAGAATTGGTTGATAAAAAGATAGAAAAAATCCAGCTAGGACTTAGGGACATGAATAACAATGCAAAACGCTCAAACATATGTATTATAGGCATCCCAGAAGGAGAAGAGAAGGGAAAGGGGTCAGAAGGCGTGTTGGAGGAAATAATGGCTGAAAACTTCCCAAATTTACTGAACGAGACAGATGTACATATCCAAGAAGCAAAGTGCACCCCAATCGTCATAACCCCCAACAGGCCTACCCTAAGACATACACTTGTCAAATATTCCAAAGTACAAGACAAAGAGAAAATTCTAAAGGCAGCAAGAGAAAAGAAAACCATCACATACAAGGGAAGCTCCATAAGATTAAGTGCTGATTTCTCATCTGAAACCATGGAGGCAAGAAGGCAGTGGTATGATATAGTCAAGGTACTAAAAGAAAAAAATTTCCAACCAAGAATGCTCTATTCAGCTAAACTAGCATTCAAAAATGATGGAGAGTTCAAAATATTCACAGATAAACAGAAACTGAAAGAGTATGCCAACAAGAAACTTCCCTTTCAAGAAATTCTAAAGGGAGTTCTGCAGGAAGAAAGGAAAAAACAGGACAGGCAGAGGTGGAGGAGAGTGTAAGAGCAACAAAAAAGAAAAAATAGAAGGGAGAAAAACAAACAAACAAAATATGACAAAAACAAGTCCAATCAAAATAAGACTAACATAAATAAATCCTCAGAAGTAATAATACTGAATGTCAACGGATTAAACTCACATATTAAAAGATTCAGACTGGGACATTGGATAAGGAAATATGTCCCATCTATATGCTGTCTACAAGAGACACATCTTAGATCCAGAGACTCATGGAGGCTGAAAGTGAATGGTTGGAAAACAATCTTACAAGCAAACAATAACCAAAAAAATGCAGGAGGAGCTATATTAATATCAGACAAAATAGACTTTAAATGCAAAACAATTGTGAGAGACAAAGAAGGATACTACATATTAGTGAAAGGGACAATCTGTCAAGAATATTGAACAATCATAAATATTCATGCTCCTAACAAGAGCGCCTCTAAATACATGAGGAAAATGCTGGAAAAACTATGTGAAAGAATAGATGCCTCTACAATTATAGTGGGGGATTTTAATACACCACTATCAACTCTGGACAGAACATCTCAAAAGAGAATCACTAAAGAAACGAAATATTTGAACAGTATATTGGAGGAGCTGGATCTAATAGACATATACAGATCATTACACCCAAACACAGCAGGTATACATTTTTCTCAAGTGCACATGGATCCTTCTCCAAGATAGACCATATGCTATGCCACAAAGAAAGATTTAATGAATTCAGAAAGATGGAAATCATACAAAATAACATCTATGATCACAGTGGAGTGAAGCTGGAAATCTGCAAGGGCCAGAGGCCCAGATTTCACACCATGAGTTGGAAATTAAACAGCACTCTCTTTGAAAAAGTGAGTCAAAGAGGAAATCGCAAAAGAAATCAGTGACTACCTTGAAACAAATGATAATGATAACACAACATAACAAAATATATGGGATGCAGCAAAAGCAGTACTGAGAGGGAAATTTTTAGCCATAAACTCATATATCAAAAAAGAAGAAAGAGCAAAAATTGAAGAACTAACTGCACATTTGGAGGAATTAGGAAAAAAAAACAAAGTAATCCAACAGGAAGGAGAAGGAAAGAAATAAAAAAGGTAAGAGCAGAACAAAATGAAATAGAAAATAAGAAAGCACATGAAAAGATAAACAAGACCAAGAGCTGGTTTTTTGAGACGATAAATAAAATGACAAATCTTTAGCGAGACTAACAAGGAAAAAAAGTGAGAAGATGCAAATACACAAAATAAGAAATGAGAAAGGAGATATCACCACTGACTCCACAGAAACAAAGTCTATCATAAGAGGATACTTTGAAAAACTATATTCCAACAAAAATGACAATTCAGAAGATATGGACAAATTCCTAGAAACACATAAGCAGCCTATATGGATGAAAGAAGAAATTGATGATCTCAACAAACCAATCACAAGTAAAGAGATAGAATCAGTCATTAAAAACCTCCCAAATAAGAAGAGCCAAGGGCCAGACAACTTCACAGGTGAATTCTACAAAACATTCCAGAGAAAACTAACACCAATCCTGCTGAAACTATTCCAAAAAATCGAAACAGAAGGAACATTGCCTAAATCCTTCTATGATGCCAATATTACCCTAGTATCAAAACCAAACAAAGACACCATAAGAAAGGAAAATTACAGACCAATTTCCTAATGAACCTAGAAGCAAAAATACTTAACAAAATACTTGCTAATCATATTCAACAACACATTAAATGAATTATACACCACAACCAAATGGACTTCATTCCTGGTATGCAAGGATGTTTCAACATAACAAAATCAATCAAAGTAATACACCATATAAACAGATTGAAGGAAAAAAATCACATGAGTATATCTATAGATGCTGAAAAAGCATTTGACAAAACACAGCACCCTTTCTTGATAAAAACACTCCAAAAGATCAGAATACGAGGAAATTTTTTGAACATGATAAAGAGTATATATGAAAAACCTACAGCCTACATCGTTTACAATGGAGAAATCCTTAAATCTTTCTCTCTAAAGACAAGGATGCCCACTGTCTTCCCTTTTATTTAACATTGTCTTAGAAGTATTGCTCGAACACTGAGGCAAGAACCAGATATAAAAGGCATTCAAATTGGAAAGGAAGAAGTCAAAAGTTCATGATTTGCAGATGACATGATCCTGTACATAGAAAACCCTGAGAGGTCTACAACAAAGTTTCTAGAAGTCATAAATGAGTTTAGTAAAGTCGCAGGCTATAAGATCAATGTGCAAAAATCAGTAGCATTTCTGTACACCAATCATGAGCAAGATCAAGAGGAAATCCAGAAACAAATACCATTCACAATAGTAAATAAAAAATCAAGTATTTAGGAATAAATTTAACTAAAGATGTAAAAAACTTATACACCGAGAACTATACAAGACTGTTCAAGGAAATCAAAGAAGACCTAAATAAATGGAAGAATATTCCCTGTTCATGGATAGGAAGACTAAATATTATTAAGATGTCTATCCTACCAAAACTGATCTACACATTCAATGCAATGCAGAGAAAAATTAACACAGCCTTCTTTAAGGAACTAGAAAAACTAACTAAGAAATTTATTTGGAAAGGAAAGAGGCCCCAAATAGCCAAAGACATATTGAAAAAGAAACATGAAATTGGAGGAATCACACTACCTGACTTCAAAACATACTACAAAGCTACAGTAGTGAAAACATCATGGTATTGGCATAAGGACAGACACACAGACGAATGGAATCGAATTGAAAGTTCTGATATAGAACCTCATATATATAGCCATAAAATATTCGATAAAGCTACCAACCCTCTCAACTGGGAGAGAATGGCCTATTCAACAAATGGTGCCTGGAGAACTGGATAGCCATATGTAGAAGAATGAAAGAGGATTACCATCTCACACCTTATACAAAGATCAACTCAAGATGGATCAAAGACCTAAATATAAGAGCCAAGACCATAAAGACCTTGGAAAGCCATGTAGGGAAACATCTACAAGACCTTGTAATAGGAAATGGCTTTATGAATATCACACCAAACGCACGAGCAGCAAAAGAACAAATAGATAAATGGGACTTCCTCAAAATTAAAGCCTTCTGCACCTCAAAGGAGTTTGTCAAGAAAGTAAAAAGGGAACCTACACAATGGGAGAAAATATTTGGCAACCATATATGTGATAAGAGAATTATAATTTGCATATATAAAGAACTCCTATATATTGAAAATAAAAAGATAAACAACCCACTTAAAAAATGGGGAAAAGATTTAAACAGACACTTCTCCAAAGAAGAAATACAAATGGCTAAAAAGCACATGAAAAAAATGCTCCAAATCTCTAGCTATCAGGGAAATGCAAATCAAAACTACAATGAGATACCATCTTACTCCCATAAGATTGGCAGCTATGAAAAAAACAGAAGAATACAAATGCTGGAGAGGATGTGATGAAATGGGAGCACTCCTCCACTGCTGGTGGGAATGCAGAAGGATCCACCCATTCTGGAGGTCAGTTTGGTGGTTTCTCAAAAAACTAACCATAGTTTTGCCATATGAACCAGCAATTCCACTGCTGGGTATATACCCAGCAGAACTGAAAACAAGGACACAATAACGTCCATAGCAGCATTGCTCAATATCGCCAAAAGTTGGAATCAAGCCAAATGCCCATCAACAGATGAGTGGATCAATAAAATGTGGTATATACATACAATGGAATACTACTCGGCTTTAAGAACAAATACACTACAAACACACGTGATAACATGGATGAATCTTGAGAACCTTATGCTGAGTGAAGCAACCCAGGCATTGAAGGACAAATAATACATGTCCTCAATGATATGAAATAAGCAAGCTGCCTCAGAGAGCTAGAGACTGGAAGATAGGCTTACAGGAAATTGGGGGGTGGAAGAAGGATGTGAGCTGACGTCTGCAGGGGTGGAATCTATGATGAGCTGGTGGTAAATATGAGCTCAAAGAAGGGATAAAATAAGGGCAAGGGGTTGCCTTTGGGTGCGGCTTTGCGGGTTTGAGCGGGGCTGGGGATGGGCTGATGGGTAATATTGCCCAAAAAATTGGGGGGAGGGAGGGGCAACATATGAACATAGGAGATTGTCAGGTGTTGGTTGAGAGTAAAATGCTGAGAAAACCGTAACAAAATATAATTAGGAGGGTTACTTGTTTAGGATGCTCGGAGGGGATGGTCTGATACGGGACAGACTCCTGGGGAGTGTCTGAGTGCTCATTTTGCCAGGGTGGGTTGTACCATTGTATAGAGAACCAAGTAGGGAGAGTGGGGGGGGACCCACATCCTGGGGAGGACCAATGTCATCAAATAGAGGGAACTGTATCTCTCGAGAGAAAGGGTGGCTCCCAGGGCATTAGGGCAGTTGAGCAAGTCAGGCCCTGAACACTGTTGCAAGTATCTCTGGACATGGCTCCTCGGGAAATGGAGACTGGCTGTCACTGTGGGACCCAAGGGGAGGGGAAAATGGATGTTGAATATATGGAACCAAGATAAATGTGGGGGCAAGAGAGGAGTTTCACGAGAGTACACAAGGATGGATATAAAACATGTAATATTACACCAAAAACATTTAGGGGACGACAGACTAATAATGTAAACCATAACGTAAAACATAGGATACCTAAAAAATTTAGAAAACTGTATAGCCTAAAGTACGGACAGAAATGTAAGCACAGATGTCACCTTTTTTGAAAGCTATTGTCTCAGATTCTGTACATCAGTTTCAGTAAATATGATATGAATAAGTTAAAAGTTTATCACTGTGGAAGCGAAAATATTTTATGGTGGATGTGTGGGAGTACTGTATATTGTATATATGAATTACTGTGATCTAGGGCTCTTGGGAAGAGAAGCTCAATAATTAGGAAAAAAGAAAGGAAAAAGATGGGATGTAGAATTTTTCCAAATCAACGTGCATTCTATATCTAACCTTTAAAGTCATCGCTATATTCCATTTTACTAGTAAGGGAACCTGACATTATATTGGGCTTCACTCTTCAGGAAGTTTTGGATCACAGAGTGGTTCAACAATGACAGTGGAGGAATACTGGTATGGGATATTATTGACAGGCGATATATGGTTGACAGGGAGTTATACAGGGCTTGTGTCCAGGGTGCATGGAAATGTTTGGATATACTCATAGTGGAAACAATTAAAAACAACAGCTGGGGGATACTGGGTTACTGGCCAGGCGGGGCTCTGTCGTGGTCCCTAGGGGAGCAGCGACAATCCCCCAGTTGCAACGGTAAGGACCAGGAAGGAATGAGGGTCCAACAGTGATCCCCTGATTCTAATGACTGTGCTTCTGAGCCTATACACCTGAAATAAGAACAAGGCCTAGAGCAGCACTGTGCCTAAGAGTCCCCTCCTGACAGACTCCATGTTACTCAAATGTGGCCAGTCTCAAAGCCAAACTCAGCATGTAAATGCAATGCCTTCCCACCAGCATGGGACATGACACCCGGGGATGAGCCTTCCTATTGGCACTGAGGGATCACTACCATGTACCAGCTGATGATGTAACTAGAAAATGTCCTTAAATTAAAGGTTCAACGTGGACCAGCAGAATATCCCTGTCTACATATTATAACAGGAGTTAAAAATGCTTTTTGACCTAAATCAAGGGGGAAATGGAAAGGAGAAATGAGTTCATATGGCTATGAGTTTCTAAAAAAGAGTCTGGAGGTTGTCAGAAGGATTGCCCTTATGCACACCTGAGCAGAGTCTCAGAGACAAGATAAGGTAGATACAACACCAGGTTCTGGTTCTTTTGAGGGCTAAAGAAACCCACAGTTTCTATGTCATGACAGAAGGGGTTCACTGCCATGACAGTTGGCCCTTCTTTGGAGCTGGTGTTTTTGCATGATGGAGCTGGACTCAGATGGGATCTCTTTTCACAAACCTTTCATGCTACTTTACTGGAATTGTAGTTGGTGCTTGGGCTTAAGATATATCTAGGGGATTTGAATCTCTGGACTGACAATATGATAGCCAGGCCCTGAGCCTCAACAGACTTCAGCTCCTACACTTCAATTTATTGGACTTACTCCACTCAGCTAACATGGAGTTGAAGAATGTCAACCACCACACCATGGAGCCTAGATTGCCTACAACTGAAAGCAGGGGGATTGCATCCAATATCCATGTGGAATCTAAGCCCCCCCTTGACATAGATGTGGAATGGACACAACCAAGCCAAGGTCCACAGGAAAGAGGAATACAGTAAGGATCAGAGAGGACTTGATGATATTCTACATGAACTACGGTGGTTAATAATCAAGAAAATGTGGCATTGATGTGGAAAAAGTGGCCATGGTGGCTGCTGGGGGCAGGGAATCGGAGGAAGAGAAGAGACGTAGAGGCATTCTCAGGACTTGCATTTGTCCTGGGTGGTGTCCCAGGGACAATTGCTGGATGTTGTAAGTCCTCCCATGGCCCACTGGATGGAACGTGGGAAAGTGTGGGCTATGGTGTGGAACACGGGACATGGGGTGCAGCGATGCCCGGAGATGTACTCACCAGACGCAATGGATGTGTCATGATGATGGGGGAGAGTGTTACTGTGGGGGGAGTGGTGAAGTGGGGGTGGTGGGGGCGAATGGGGACCTCATATTTTTTTAATGTAATACCTTTTTAAAAAATGAATAAATTGAGTAGAATGTGGAAAAAAATAAAAATTAAAAAAGAAAGAGAAACAGAAAAACAGCTTTCATGCTAGGCTTAGGGATATAAACTGTGTCCATTTCCTTTGTTTGGGGCACAAGTCATAGTTTCTGGTTGTGTCCCCCCTCTTGCAAGATTGAAAATAAATTCTTTTCTTCTCCAAAATTGGGTGAGCCTTAGTTTCTTCCAGAAGAAGATTTCTTCCCAATGAAAATAAAGGTAATTAGTGGCTCTCTTAAAAATTTCAGTAAGGAAAGAAATACCATAAAATCTATGGAGAGATCTTTCCTGGATTATGATCAACCAAATTAGGTAATTGTGTAACGTGTTTTAAAACCTGGTAGTCAGTATGCTTTTGAAAATTATTCATTTTTATAACTTAAACAATGAAAAGAAGGTTTTAGCTTTGTGTAAGGAAAAACGGCAACATTCCTTGCATAAACTATAATATTTTCAATTTTGTTTAACTTGAGTGTAATCTCCCATAGTTAACTTATAAACTAAATTAACATTATATGTACAAAACCTTTAGAGTAATAAAAATTTAAGTCCACATTAATAAAATTAAGCTATAAAAAAGTCATAAATATGTTCTCTTAGAGAAATAAAGTAAATTTCTTTAGTTAGTAATTATAATTTAATAAGTTTATTTAAATGTAAAGTAACTAGTCAATGTGACTATAGTCTATTATAAAAAGTTTGTAAAACATCTTCCAAACTAAAAACGTTAAAAGAGTTGAAGGTCTAAAAGTCATTGTTAACTAAAAACTTGTATTGGTATTGGTTGCAAAAAATAACTTTGTGGTAATAAAACCTGTCTGAAGGTTATCGCAAGGTGCATATTTAAGTAAATGGTAATAAAATTTATTTTGAATCTATTGGGAATCTTCTGTTTTCATTTTAACAATGAAAAATAGGTTTTTCCCTCTATTACTAAAGTAAAATACCTACTATTATCTTCAGGTTAAAATTATATTAGTAAACAGTCATTTGATATATGATGAGTTGCATTAATTGTGTAAAATATATAAAAACAAGGAATAAACTTTAATATTGTGAAACTCTTTTGTGCATTCAAACCAGGCCATGAATACATTGCAGGTTGCCTCTCCATATGAGTTATTGGCTAGGCTGCTCACTGACCTCTCAATTAGAAATATTTGTTATATCAGCCTCTGGATCTGCTCCTGAGGTCGATGGAAAC
Organism: Dasypus novemcinctus; assembly: GCF_030445035.2. Lineage (NCBI taxonomy): Eukaryota > Metazoa > Chordata > Mammalia > Cingulata > Dasypodidae > Dasypus > Dasypus novemcinctus. Next base: position 7,274 of record NW_026688430.1, on the reverse strand, counting down.
TATGTTGCAGTTTCAAGTTCCTGCAGCAGTCAATGATGACTCAGTATAGCCAAGTGTACAATGGATATCGCTTCCAGACTGGCACTGTCCCATACTGCCAGAGAGCACTATGCACCAGGCTAGTAGAATACTGGAAACTCTCTCTAAAATCAACAATGCTGTGACTTGTTCACTGTGAAGAGTATGCTAAGTGGAGCCATGATACCAAGATACTGTAAGTAAAACTTAAGCACAATTTTCATTTTGGCCTGCTCCCATGGAGAGATAACATATAAAGTATTACAAACCTGAAACTTAATTCTATTAATTGCAACTCTGAATCCTTTGCATTAAGTAATACATTAATTAATATTAAGTGCTATACTTTTTTCCTATATTAAATATATGCCTAATAATTATAATGTTGTCTTTTCTATTGTGGATCAAGTACAAAAGTATATTAGACATGTTAAATTGCTAGTAAATTCATTTTCTAAACAGTCAGTAAACATGTCTATAGAGTAAAGTGGCAGTCTCAGCCAGGCTCAGTCAACTTAGTATATTCTACTCTACTCTACTGTGTAGCAAAAGTGAGGCTTGCTTACTAATAATGAGCCACCTATTGAACTAGTCAAAATTACCAAAAATTGTACAATTAAAACCCAAATGTAAAAATACCTTTATTCTCTAGTTCTGATCACTCCCACAGCTAAAAAGTAAGAAAATTACCAACTTTCCTACTAATCCTGAATGAAACCCACTGCCCAAAGGGTGCCAGTTCACAAGGATCATATGACAGAGCTCATGAGTGCCAATCATTAAACAGCTTGAAATGTGTCTTCAAACAAAGCTAAGTATCTATTGCAATTTCTCTCTAAAAATAAATAACTGAGAAAATATATACTTATATATATATATATACTATTCCCACCAGCTTTTAAAAAGGAGTGCCATCTTTATAAGCACCTAACCTTGTCTACCTCTGTAATCCAATGTCCTCTTTTAAAAACTGGTATTCCAAATTTTAATTGAGTTTGTTTCTTTCAGAATGAATATCTTATTTGCCATATGATAACTTCATCCAACTTTGTACAGAAGGCCAGATCCATCTTCTTCCTGTTATAATAGAGTTTTACACCTTGATAGGCAATAACTACAGCCCATGGCCAGCAGAAAGCAGTTACAGAAAAGAGATCATCTCCCTTCAGCACCCCTTTAAGATTAAAGGTCTAAACTCTTTAAGGGTAAAACAAAATTAATAGATGGATCTAGAGCCTGACTGAAAATCTACATAGGTGCCAGTGTCCCCGAGATGACTGCAGGGGGGACCCTGCTCCAAAATTCTACTGTCCTTTGTGAAAACTTCTAAACTGGAAACAGACCCCTGAATGCTACACTGAAAATTGATATGTTAATCAGTCCAAATAACAAGCAACCATCCACCTCATAGCTCCAACAATAATTATGCGAAAGCTTAGTAAGTTAAACTTTGGAATAAGGGGGGAATGATGTGGGCTATGGGTGGGATGTTCTATATCTCTTAAGAGATAACCTAAGCTGTCTGTTACTTGTGGGTGTGGGACAGTAAGAGGCTGCAGTCCTTCCCTTGGTAACCATGGCAGCGATTCCAGTCCCAGGAAACAATTTAACAATACAAAGTCTATAAACTTTAAATATTCAGTGGAAATGGAAACCAAATGGGCTATAAGCTTATCTAGAATGTTTGAAGTCCATGCTAAAAACTTACCTAATATATGGAAAATATATGCTAATTTAAGCCTATTGAGAACTAAAACACAAGGACCATTTGGCCTTTCCTCTCTGTATAAAAGGGACTCAAAAATCTTGTTTGGGTCTGCTCATCTTCATAGGGGATGTGACCAGTTCCTGGTGGTGGGGTCTGGTGCCTCACCTCTGATGCCCCCTCCCCTGCCTTCCCCACACTACAGGGCCACATGGCCCTGGCCAAGGCCTTTCTTGACCACTGCACCTATGAGCATCACAAGGGGGATGCAGTGAATGGACGCGGACTATAAAGTGCCAGGCACTGGGAGTGGGGGCGGGAGGGGGTCCTTAGGACTCTGAGTGTGTTGGAACACTGGGGCCAGGCCGTTGGGTGCCCGTGGATCACTCTGCAGTGTGTGCCCATGCCCTGTTCACAGGCCCAGTGCTAACGCTAACTGTGCAAGGCCTCAGTCTTGCCTTCGCCCTCACTGTTGTGACACTTGAGCGCACACTAGAGTGAGGATGAGGAGAAGTCCCGGGATGGGCTGCCCAATGATGGTGATCGCAATGATGAGGATGAGGAGGCAACCAAGGATCGACACAACATCCATGTGCTGGAGTGGCTGCACCGCATTTCCTGCTCCTCTTCCAGCAGCAGGAGCAAACACAGCTTGGTGGACAGCATGCCTTCCAACTCTCTCAGCAGCCCCAGCGAGCCCTCAGCCCTGCCAGCTCCCTGGAAGAGGAGCACAACTAAGGCCTCTGCCCCACACTCCCCCCGTGGATCATGGGTCCCCATGGCTGTGGTCCTCAAGTCCTCTGCACCTCAATCCTCTGTGGGTCCATGACCCAACCCCACTGCCATACACTCCAGCATCCCCAGCACAGTGCGCAACTCCCCACACTCCAGAATCCACAACATTGTGCCTTCCTCTGGTTCCAGAATGCATGATGTGTGCACTGGAGCTCCCGCAGGCCTGGCTGGGGTCCTGGAGGCCAGGAATCTGCCATTTGCCCTGCAGTGCCAGAGGTTTCAGTAAACCCTGCCGTCTGTCTTCCAGGCTGGACTTCTAAAGCTCTTTGTGGCTTGCAACTTCTAGACCCTGCAGAGCGTACCATGCCCTAGCCTGGCCTGGAAGCCACCAAGTGCTGCCTTCCCTATAATGTCTCTACTAATGGGGCATTACATCCAGAGATATGACATTTTCAGGGACTTAGCATACCTGGGTGCAGAGGTCCTCCTTTTCAGCCCCAGAACTCAGGCTCCAGCACAGGGCCCTCAGGTATTCTTAGCTCCAGCCACACCTAGGTGCTCAGCTTTGCTGGGGGATTCCTCCTCCCAGCCTCTACCTCCTCTGTTAGATCCAGTGCCTACCCAGGTCCCATTGCCACACACCCCCACTTTGGCCAAGCAAGGAATGGCAGAACCACTTGGCCCCTCATTCCTGCTAGAGAATACTCAGGACTGCTTTCTGGCCTTTTCTGGACCAGACCGTACTTGTCCCCTGATTCTGAACAACTTCACGTGACTCCAGACTCTGGTGACTCCATCCAGACTCCTGTGTCCTCCAGGGAAAACACCCAGCTGAGGACGGAACTGGTGTCTTCCCCCCTAACAGCTCAGTCCACCAAAAAAACACTTGCATTCTAGGCCCAGCTGCTGAGCCTAGAACCTTACACTGTGTTGCCTCCCATCACCTTCCCATCCAGAGCTCAGCTCACTGGGTTCTAGACCCCCATATTTACCTCGAGGTTCTTCCATCTCTAAGCTCTGGAGACAGGGAGGGTCCCCTGACGTGTGCTGGTACACTGCTTGGTTTGCAGTGGGGGATGGGGGGTGGGAAGAGGTAATGGGTATGATTGAAGTGTGTGTCAAGAAATTTTAAAAAATACATCTATATTTAAGGATCCCAGGTGTTGTCCGACAGGGGGCTTGGTGGACCTCTATACAGGCCCCTCCCTCCTCTTGGTTTCAGATCCTTGAACCCTCCCCCACTTTCTCACCCATGGGTCCCCAGTGCCTAATTTCATCCTGCTCTCCTGGAGACATTTGGATTACTGTTTGGAATTCCAGTGTTATTTCAAGGAAGGAAAGCCTCTTTTGCCTGCTTGAGATTTGCAAGGAACAAACACATGGCTTAAGCTCTCTTTGGCAGGAAGGAGCTGCGTGATGAAGGAGGCTCCACGGAGTAGCCATTTAGCCACCTGTGGCTACAGTACAGATGTAGGCCATTTCTATTATGGCAGAAAGATCTGTTGCACTGGCTTAAATCTTCTCAGGGCTCCACTGAGATACTCTGTTTTCAGGAAAAAAGACAAAAACGTTTTTCCTTATAGTTCTAGGCTCACTAGACCACATGTGCATTTCTGGGCACATCATCACCAATGAAGAGAACAGGACACTCTGAGTGAGGAGTCTTAGGAACTGGGTCATCATCCTTGTGCCAGACATAGGAGCCCCCACAACCAGATCATATGTACAGAGAGCAAGAGGGCATGATGCTGAGCAAATGATACCTAGCAGCCACTTCCCGATTCCTCTTCTACCAAAAACCAAAGGCACGGGGATCAGAGCTGACACAGCAGTTTGCTTGCTTGCCCCAAGATCCTGCAAGCTTCTTCAGTTCTCTTTTAGACAATACCAACCCTACCTTCAGATCTCCTTTCTCAACTAAGACCCAAAACCCAAGCTCAGCACTTCTTGTACATCATAAGCTCCCAGCTACTCAGATCAATAGTTCTTGCTACCGAGTATGTGCTTTACATTGGGAAGACCTTAATATTCATGACAGGCCTGATCTCTTACAAGCCCGGGTGGAGAGGGGGGAAGCTGCCCTCATAGCTATTATTGTGTGCTTGCTTGCCATAGTTAATTGACATAGTAACTTCAATGTGCCCATATAATCTGTAAGGAACAACCTACCTCCCAGGGTTGAACCAGAAACAGTATCTTAGAGCTTGGCAGAGGCCTGCACCCATTATTGCTCATTAAACAGGACCCCTTTCTGGTTACTGTTACACTGTAAAACACTCAGCCTGCTTCCTGCTACCCATTTAGTACCACTCTCCCTGGAGTAATGTATAGCTAGGCAAGACCTGGCTATAGCACACCACGCACAGGAGAGGTTTCAAACCTTATAAATTCCCCACACAAGACACACTAACCATCACCACCTGCTGCAAAAAGCTTTATTGTTTACACTTGGTTCAGGGCTTGTTAGAGGGCTACAAGATGGCAGGTAGAAAGATGCCTCTTGGATGGAGGGGCTGAGGCAGTAGCCTGGATACTGGGAGAATAGAGCCCTCCCCCACAGCCTTTGGGCTCCAGAGGCTCCTAGTCGTGTTTGAGGGTGAGCCTTTCAAAGAGATACCCGCCCAGCCCGGCCTGAGGGCCAGCAAGCCTGAAGAGGTTGGTCAGGTGGTCACATATCTTTTTTATCAGTTTCAGCTCCTCATGTAGGAAATGGATCTCCAGGAAGTCACAGAGCTAAGGAATAGAAGAGAAATGAAAAATTCTACTAAGATATAATATGAGACAATAGCTCACAATGTGGCAGATGTGGGAAGGAAGGCGCAGCTAGGAATTTCCCTGGACAATCCAATGGAGTCAAGGCTTAGGGTGGAGGCTTCATCCCAAGGAATGTCTGCATTTGGGTATCCTTGGAAGAGGGGGATATTTACATGGGGGTCTGGGTTGGCAGATCCCAGGGCATGCAGATCTGAAAGGGCTGATTCAGGGACTTCTCCAGGACAAGGGCAGCTTCCATGGCACCCAGGGTATTACCCCACTCATCTTTGGAAGGCTTCTGTACATTAGAAAGAAACAGGTTCAATGCTTTCCACACGCATTTCCCAGCAGTCCCAGGTGGTAAAGAGTGGAAAAGGGATGTAGCCCCCAAGCGCATCTGCAAGTGTCCTTGCATGACACCCAGTCTCCAGAGAGCACGGAGCTGCCTGGATGTCATGTCTGGCGAGAGCGCCTCCACTTCAACCACTATAACCAAGCCACATAAAGCTGAACTCTATGCCCAAGGAGCCCGCATAGTGCCAAAAAGGCCAGAATCAAGGGAAGTGGCCCACACGCCCTGCTGGGAGGTATAGCTCGCGGTTCCCCTTGCCATTTACCTGCACGTCCAGGAAGAGGGCACGGCCACCATGCCGGTTTTCCATCTTCAAGAGATGATCGGCACCCTCGCGCTTCTCCTTCACCAATTCGCAGAAGTTGTCCACGCCCTTCAGGGCCACATTGTCACGGTCGAAATAGTAGCCCTGAGGGAAAAGATGGAGGAGACAAAGGTCAGTGCATGTCATGGCAAGGCAAGGCGGGTACACTCCTCCATCTGACTACCTGACGGTACAAAGAAGCCACGTGCATGAGCAGATGGCCAAAGGTGTGCTTTTGGGGGAAACATGGGCTGGGAAACTCCCAGGAAAGCTCACCAGAGAGAGGTAGGTGTAGGAGGTCTGCAGCTGCAGGTTGACCAGGTAGTTCACAGAGGCCTCCACGTCAGTGGAATAACTCTGACGGATCTGGGAGTTAATGGTTGGTTGACAATGAGAAGGTAGAAATACTTTGGAGTGTTTTAGAACTGTAAACTCATCTAAAGAAAGGAGGCTGTCGCTTGAAACAATATGAATTAAAAACGAAAGATTTTTTCAAAAAGAGCTCTATCCTAAAGGCAAAAAATTAAATACGTGCTTATATTAATACATAAGTTTAAATGTTAATAAGATATCTACAATGATAAAATTGTAAGTCTTGATTAACAAAATTACTATGTCAATCCATAAAAAGTTTTTCTTGCCTAGATTGAAATCAATAGTTTATTATTCTTCACAGGATAAAATGAAGAACATAAAAGTTAAATGAATATTAAAGAAGGTTAAAAGTTTGTGAGAATGCTGGATGAAATTTAATAAGTTTTTTCTAAAAGGTGTGCTTTGTCCTAAAGTAGGAGGGCTAATTTTCATAAACTCTTGAAAGTTAAATGCATGCAGCAAGTTATAGAAGTTTTGTGGTAACTTTAAGTAAAGAAGTGTTCTGTGAAAGCAAAATTTGTCATAAAATAATATAGTCTATATGGTTATAAATAATTACAAAAAGTTTAATAAAACATTGTTTAAATTAAGGTATTCAAATGGCCAATTCCAAAAAGTCATTATTAAATAAAAACTGAATTGATAATAATAATAATAATAAAAGAAATTTTATAACAGGAAAACTTGTCGGCAGTCAGCCTCCCCTGCCAACTTGCTTCTAAAAAACTGTTTCTGGTATTGCATGCTACTAAGTATTTAAGGTGAAGAAAAGATAATTATTTTAACAAGCTTGTTTAGTGTTAATGACAATTACATATTGTAACAAGTTTGCCTGGTAACTTAGTATGTAAGATATGTGGAATGTGTTTTTATTGTTAAGGAAGCAGGAGATGACTTTGTCCTAAGATAAAATGATTGATTATTGAGAAAGAGTAGGGTGTAGAATAAAACCTGAATGAATACTGAAAGTGTAGAAGGTTCGTGGAAAGGAAATTTTTATGATTAATGTTGAGTAAGATATGATAAGTCTA
>NW_026688429.1:0-58640 GCF_030445035.2 Dasypus novemcinctus | reverse complement strand
TTGCTGACTCCCATCGCCGTCACCTCCACCGTTTTGGGACCGGAAAACCTGGCCTTTCCCACAGGTGGCCTGAGGGCTTCTCCCTTGGCTGCCTGCCAGGCCCGGAGGGGCCTGTCTCTCAGAGACCAGAGGCTCAGAGTCTTCCCCTTCCTCGTCAGTGTCCACTCTTGCTCTGTGTTTCTTTTCTGGGATGAGAGGGGCGGGCCCCTGAGCACCCAGGCGACTCTCAGACATGAGCGTGCCCCTTTTCCTCTCGCCCGACTTTGTGGTACCGTACGAAAGAACATTTATCTTTTCTCCGGGTTCGGCGGACCCAAAACGAAGCTGCTTACCTGTTGGGTTGTGAGGCTTTTCAGGGGAAAGCATTTCTGCTCACTTGAGTCTCACCGCGGTCAATTGGGCTTACAGGTCCGTGTGTTCCGCGTACCAGGGACATTGTAAGCAGGCATCGCGACCGTCCAAAGCAGTTGTATGGGTTGTTTTGGCCTTGACTCGAGCCACAGCCCCCAGTGTTTGAAACACACCCACAAAAGGAAGAACTCGTCACCTGAGGTACATTTTGCCCTGCCAGAGCGCGCCACGCAGCCAGGTGGTTTTCCTATTGGTTGTCGTGCCAAGCTACCATAGCAGGCAATTGCACAGGTATACTGTCCAGAGTTCCAAACGAAAGCAGATAGCCCCTCTCGCCTAGGCGCAGCTGCCTAGTCGATAAAGCCCCAGGCACTGGTGCTCCTGAGGGCTGCGGGGGACAGCCAGGTCTACGCTGGTGGCAGGAGGCTCTGGGCTTCAGTGCCCTGCCAGTGGGCCCTACTTGAGTATACGTGCTCTTGCATAGGGTGGAGTCGGTCTCAGGTGGGACCTCCCTCCACATGCCTCTCCTGTCCCTTTGGCTGAAGCTGAGCCCGGCACTGGGGCTTTGTGCCTGCGCAGGAGCCTTGAATCTCTGGACAGGCGCCGTGCCAGCTGGGACCGGAGCCTCAGCCCAGCTGCAAGCCCTAGGCTCAAGTTCCTTGGACTTGCCCAGGTCAGCTAAGAGGGAGGAGAAGATGGTCGCCAGCACAGCAGGAAGCAATAGTGCCGACACCTGGCAGCGGGAGAAGCGCCTCCAACAGCCCTGTGGGATCTCAGCCCCGTCTGGCTCCAGCCGCCGCCCCACCCAGCCGGGCCTCTCCCCCCCCCCCGCCGCCGAGCCGGGACACAGGCACAGGCGCCCAAGCCCGCCGGGGAGGCCACGCCCCCTGCCGCCCCCGCCCCCGGCAGACTCGCCCCGCCCCCGCCCCGCCTCCGTTGCTCTGGAGACCGTGGCTGCTGGCGGGAGGGGCCTAAGGCCTGGAGGTGTAAGACAGTTGTGATGAGGGGGAGAATTCTCCACTCGGGAGTTGTCCCCAGTGGTAGTGGCGGGACACGTGCGGCCACTAGACATCCTGCCGAAACCCACCGAATGCACTTCCGGGAGCGTGTCGACTGCCAGGAAAACTCACGCGCCGGGCTTAGGGGTTAGCGGGGTTCCCAAATGGACACATCGAATGCCCGCCAGAGGCCACGGGAAGGAAAGGGGTCGCTGGCGTGCTAGGACCCTGCTGGGTGGGGGCTGTGCTGGAAGGGAACCTCTGCTATGGTGTCGTGGACTGTTGTTTTCTCCTCTACGTCTGATGAAAAGAAAAGAGACAGAGGACGCTCCAGGAACAAGCCAGCGGCTCCGGTGCGGAAACTCAGAGCCCAAACTACCACCGCTAGGGGCCGCTGTGGGGAAAGAACGGTTCCTTCCTGGGTTCCAAGGCAGGGGGAGGGGCAGGGCCCCTTGCAGAAGGGGCTGTGGGGGAGGGGACCCCTGAGCCAGACCTGGGACTGGGCTGACACCCTCTCTCCATCCGAGAGCGAGAGCGAGAGCGAGAGCTCACCTGGTGCAGGCCAAGTGTCTGCGTTGGGCCAGGCTGCCCGGTCGGTCCCTCTGAAGAGGGGGGTTCCTCGCCAACCAACGTCCCCGAGGCCTCGTCAAGCGGGGGCCTACCTAGGGCCGGCGTTGCCCTGCAGGTCTCTCCCACGCCAATGGTCACAGACGTGCTGACTCCCATCGCCGTCACCTCCACCGTTTTGGGACCGGAAAACCTGGCCTTTCCCACAGGTGGCCTGAGGGCTTCTGCCTTGGCTGCCTGCCAGGCCCGGAGGGGCCTGTCTCTCAGAGACCAGAGGCTCAGAGTCTTCCCCTTCCTCGTCAGTGTCCACTCTTGCTCTGTGTTTCTTTTCTGGGGTGAGAGGAGCGGGCCCCTGAGCACCCAGGCGACTCTCAGACATGAGCGTGCCCGTTTTCCCTCTCGCCCGACTTTGTGGTACCGTACGAAAGAACATTTATCTTTTCTCCGGGTTCGGCGGACCCAAAACGAAGCTGCTTACCTGTTGGATTGTGAGGCTTTTCAGGGGAAAGCATTTCTGCTCACTTGAGGCTCACCGCGGTCAATTGGGCTTACAGGTCCGTGTGTTCCGTGTACCAGGGACATTGTAAGCAGGCATCGCGACCGTCCAAAGCAGTTGTATGCGTTGTTTTGGCCTTGACTCGAGCCACAGCCCCCAGTGTTTGAAACACACCCACAAAAGGAAGAACTCGTCACCTGAGGTACAATTTGCCCTGCCAGAGCGCGCCACGCAGCCAGGTGGTTTTCCTATTGGTTGTCGTGCCAAGCTACCATAGCAGGCAATTGCACAGGTATACTGTCCAGAGTTCCAAACGAAAGCAGATAGCCCCTCTCGCCTAGGCGCAGCTGCCTAGTCGATAAAGCCCCAGGCACTGGTGCTCCTGAGGGCTGCGGGGACAGCCAGGTCTACGCTGGTGGCAGGAGGCTCTGGGCTTCAGTGCCCTGCCAGTGGGCCCTACTTGAGTATACGTGCTCTTGCATGGGGTGGAGTCGGTCTCAGGTGGGGCCTCCCTCCACATGCCTCTCCTGTCCCTTTGGCTGAAGCTGAGCCCGGCACTGGGGCTTTGTGCCTGCGCAGGAGCCTTGAATCTCTGGACAGGCGCCGTGCCAGCTGGGACCGGAGCCTCAGCCCAGCTGCAAGCCCTAGGCTCAAGTTCCTTGGACTTGCCCAGGTCAGCTAAGAGGGAGGAGAAGATGGTCGCCAGCACAGCAGGAAGCAATAGTGCCGACACCTGGCAGCGTGAGAAGCGCCTCCAACAGCCCTGTGGGATCTCAGCCCCGTCTGGCTCCAGCCGCCGCCCCCCCCAGCCGGGCCTCTCCCCCCCTCCGCCGAGCCAGGACCCAGGCACAGGCGCCCAAGCCCGCCGGGGAGGCCACGCCCCCTGCCGCCCCCGCCCCCGGCAGACTCGCCCCGCCCTTCCCCGCCTCCGTTGCTCTGGAGACCGTGGCTGCTGGTGGGAGGGGCCTAAGGCCTGGAGGTGTAAGACAGTTGTGATGAGGGGGAGAATTCTCCACTCGGGAGTTGTCCCCAGTGGTAGTGGCGGGACACGTGCGGCCACTAGACATCCTGCCGAAACCCACCGAATGCACTTCCGGGAGCGTGTCGACTGCCAGGAAAACTCACGCGCCGGGCTTAGGGGTTAGCGGGGTTCCCAAATGGACACATCGAATGCCCGCCAGAGGCCACGGGAAGGAAAGGGGTCGCTGGCGTGCTAGGACCCTGCTGGGTGGGGGCTGTGCTGGAAGGGAACCTCTGCTATGGTGTCGTGGACTGTTGTTTCTCCTCTACATCTGATGAAAAGAAAAGAGACAGAGGAAGCTCCAGGAACAAGCCAGCGGCTCCGGTGCGGAAACTCAGAGCCCAAACTACCACCGCTAGGGGCCGCTGTGGGAAAAGAATGGTTCCTTCCTGGGTTCCAAGGCAGGGGGAGGGGCAGGGCCCCTTGCAGAAGGGGCTGTGGGGGAGGGGACCCCTGAGCCAGACCTGGGACAGGGCTGAGACCCTCTCTCCATCCGTGAGCGAGAGAGAGAGCGAGAGCTCACCTGGTGCAGGCCAAGTGTCTGCGTTGGGCCAGGCTGCCCGGTCGGTCCCTCTGAAGAGGGGGGTTCCTCGCCAACCAACGTCCCCGAGGCCTCGTCAAGCGGGAGCCTACCTAGGGCCGGCGTTGCCCTGCAGGTCTCTCCCACGCCAATGGTCACAGACGTGCTGACTCCCATCGCCGTCACCTCCACCGTTTTGGGACCGGAAAACCTGGCCTTTCCCACAGGTGGCCTGAGGGCTTCTGCCTTGGCTGCCTGCCAGGCCCGGAGGGGCCTGTCTCTCAGAGACCAGAGGCTCAGAGTCTTCCCCTTCCTCGTCAGTGTCCACTCTTGCTCTGTGTTTCTTTTCTGGGATGAGAGGGGCGGGCCCCTGAGCACCCAGGCGACTCTCAGACATGAGCGTGCCCCTTTTCCTCTCGCCCGACTTTGTGGTACCGTACGAAAGAACATTTATCTTTTCTCCGGGTTCGGCGGACCCAAAACGAAGCTGCTTACCTGTTGGGTTGTAAGGCTTTTCAGGGGAAAGCATTTCTGCTCACTTGAGGCTCACCGCGGTCAATTGGGCTTACAGGTCCGTGTGTTCCGCGTACCAGGGACATTGTAAGCAGGCATCGCGACCGTCCAAAGCAGTTGTATGGGTTGTTTTGGCCTTGACTCGAGCCACAGCCCCCAGTGTTTGAAACACACCCACAAAAGGAAGAACTCGTCACCTGAGGTACATTTTGCCCTGCCAGAGTGCGCCACGCAGCCAGGTGGTTTTCCTATTGGTTGTCGTGCCAAGCTACCATAGCAGGCAATTGCACAGGTATACTGTCCAGAGTTCCAAACGAAAGCAGATAGCCCCTCTCGCCTAGGCGCAGCTGCCTAGTCGATAAAGCCCCAGGCACTGGTGCTCCTGAGGGCTGCGGGGACAGCCAGGTCTACGCTGGTGGCAGGAGGCTCTGGGCTTCAGGGCCCTGCCAGTGGGCCCTACTTGAGTATACGTGCTCTTGCATGGGGTGGAGTCGGTCTCAGGTGGGGCCTCCCTCCACATGCCTCTCCTGTCCCTTTGGCTGAAGCTGAGCCCGGCACTGGGGCTTTGTGCCTGCGCAGGAGCCTTGAATCTCTGGACAGGCGCCGTGCCAGCTGGGACCGGAGCCTCAGCCCAGCTGCAAGCCCTAGGCTCAAGTTCCTTGGACTTGCCCAGGTCAGCTAAGAGGGAGGAGAAGATGGTCGCCAGCACAGCAGGAAGCAATAGTGCCGACACCTGGCAGCGGGAGAAGCGCCTCCAACAGCCCTGTGGGATCTCAGCACCGTCTGGCTCCAGCCGCCGCCCCACCCAGCCGGGCCTCTCCCCTCCCCCGCCGCCGAGCCTGGACCCAGGCACAGGCGCCCAAGCCCGCTGGGGAGGCCTCGCCCCCTGCCGCCCCCGCCCCCGGCAGACTCGCCCCGCCCCCGCCCCGCCTCCGTTGCTCTGGAGACCGTGGCTGCTGGCGGGAGGGGCCTAAGGCCTGGAGGTGTAAGACAGTTGTGATGAGGGGGAGAATTCTCCACTCGGGAGTTGTCCCCAGTGGTAGTGGCGGGACACGTGCGGCCACTAGACATCCTGCCGAAACCCACCGAATGCACTTCCGGGAGCGTGTCGACTGCCAGGAAAACTCACGCGCCGGGCTTAGGGGTTAGCGGGGTTCCCAAATGGACACATCGAATGCCCGCCAGAGGCCACGGGAAGGAAAGGGGTCGCTGGCGTGCTAGGACCCTGCTGGGTGGGGGCTGTGCTGGAAGGGAACCTCTGCTATGGTGTCGTGGACTGTTGTTTTCTCCTCTACGTCTGATGAAAAGAAAAGAGACAGAGGACGCTCCAGGAACAAGCCAGCGGCTCCGGTGCGGAAACTCAGAGCCCAAACTACCACCGCTAGGGGCCGCTGTGGGAAAAGAACGGTTCCTTCCTGGGTTCCAAGGCAGGGTAGGGGCAGGGCCCCTTGCAGAAGGGGCTGTGGGGGAGGGGACCCCTGAGCCAGACCTGGGACAGGGCTGAGACCCTCTCTCCATCCGTGAGCGAGAGCGAGAGCGAGAGCTCACCTGGTGCAGGCCAAGTGTCTGCGTTGGGCCAGGCTGCCCGGTCGGTCCCTCTGAAGAGGGGGGTTTCTCGCCAACCAACGTCCCCGAGGCCTCGTCAAGCGGGGGCCTACCTAGGGCCGGCGTTGCCCTGCAGGTATCTCCCACGCCAATGGTCACAGACGTGCTGACTCCCATCGCCATCACCTCCACCGTTTTGGGACCGGAAAACCTGGCCTTTCCCACAGGTGGCCTGAGGGCTTCTGCCTTGGCTGCCTGCCAGGCCCGGAGGGGCCTGTCTCTCAGAGACCAGAGGCTCAGAGTCTTCCCCTTCCTCGTCAGTGTCCACTCTTGCTCTGTGTTTCTTTTCTGGGATGAGAGGGGCGGGCCCCTGAGCACCCAGGCGACTCTCAGACATGACCGTGCCCCTTTTCCTCTCGCCCGACTTTGTGGTACCGTACGAAAGAACATTTATCTTTTCTCCGGGTTCGGCGGACCCAAAACGAAGCTGCTTACCTGTTGGGTTGTAAGGCTTTTCAGGGGAAAGCATTTCTGCTCACTTGAGGCTCACCGCGGTCAATTGGGCTTACAGGTCCGTGTGTTCCGCGTACCAGGGACATTGTAAGCAGGCATCGCGACCGTCCAAAGCAGTTGTATGGGTTGTTTTGGCCTTGACTCGAGCCACAGCCCCCAGTGTTTGAAACACACCCACAAAAGGAAGAACTCGTCACCTGAGGTACATTTTGCCCTGCCAGAGCGCGCCACGCAGCCAGGTGGTTTTCCTATTGGTTGTCGTGCCAAGCTACCATAGCAGGCAATTGCACAGGTATACTGTCCAGAGTTCCAAACGAAAGCAGATAGCCCCTCTCGCCTAGGCGCAGCTGCCTAGTCGATAAAGCCCCAGGCACTGGTGCTCCTGAGGGCTGCGGGGACAGCCAGGTCTACGCTGGTGGCAGGAGGCTCTGGGCTTCAGTGCCCTGCCAGTGGGCCCTACTTGAGTATACGTGCTCTTGCATGGGGTGGAGTCGGTCTCAGGTGGGGCCTCCCTCCACATGCCTCTCCTGTCCCTTTGGCTGAAGCTGAGCCCGGCACTGGGGCTTTGTGCCTGCGCAGGAGCCTTGAATCTCTGGACAGGCGCCGTGCCAGCTGGGACCGGAGCCTCAGCCCAGCTGCAAGCCCTAGGCTCAAGTTCCTTGGACTTGCCCAGGTCAGCTAAGAGGGAGGAGAAGATGGTCGCCAGCACAGCAGGAAGCAATAGTGCCGACACCTGGCAGCGGGAGAAGCGCCTCCAACAGCCCTGTGGGATCTCAGCCCCGTCTGGCTCCAGCCGCCGCCCCACCCAGCCGGGCCTCTCCCCCACCCGCCGCCGAGCCTGGACCCAGGCACAGGCGCCCAAGCCCGCCGGGGAGGCCACGCCCCCTGCCGCCCCCGCCCCCGGCAGACTCGCCCCGCCCCCGCCCCGCCTCCGTTGCTCTGGAGACCGTGGCTGCTGGCGGGAGGGGCTTAAGGCCTGGAGGTGTAAGACAGTTGTGATGAGGGGGAGAATTCTCCACTCGGGAGTTGTCCCCAGTGGTAGTGGCGGGACACGTGCGGCCACTAGACATCCTGCCGAAACCCACCGAATGCACTTCCGGGAGCGTGTCGACTGCCAGGAAAACTCACGCGCTGGGCTTAGGGGTTAGCGGGGTTCCCAAATGTACACATCGAATGCCCGCCAGACGCCACGGGAAGGAAAGGGGTCGCTGGCGTGCTAGGACCCTGCTGGGTGGGGGCTGTGCTGGAAGGGAACCTCTGCTATGGTGTCGTGGACTGTTGTTTTCTCCTCTACGTCTGATGAAAAGAAAAGAGACAGAGGACGCTCCAGGAACAAGCCAGTGGCTCCGGTGCGGAAACTCAGAGCCCAAACTACCACCGCTAGGGGCCGCTGTGGGAAAAGAATGGTTCCTTCCTGGGTTCCAAGGCAGGGGGAGGGGCAGGCCCCTTGCAGAAGGGGCTGTGGGGGAGGGGACCCCTGAGCCAGACCTGGGACTGGGCTGAGACCCTCTCTCCATCCGAGAGCGAGAGCGAGAGCGAGAGCTCACCTGGTGCAGGCCAAGTGTCTGCGTTGGGCCAGGCTGCCCGGTCGGTCCCTCTGAAGAGGGGGGTTCCTCGCCAACCAACGTCCCCGAGGCCTCGTCAAGCGGGGGCCTACCTAGGGCCGGCGTTGCCCTGCAGGTCTCTCCCACGCCAATGGTCACAGACGTGCTGACTCCCATCGCCGTCACCTCCACCGTTTTGGGACCGGAAAACCTGGCCTTTCCCACAGGTGGCCTGAGGGCTTCTGCCTTGGCTGCCTGCCAGGCCCGGAGGGGCCTGTCTCTCAGAGACCAGAGGCTCAGAGTCTTCCCCTTCCTCGTCAGTGTCCACTCTTGCTCTGTGTTTCTTTTCTGGGGTGAGAGGGGCGGGCCCCTGAGCACCCAGGCGACTCTCAGACATGAGCGTGCCCTTTTTCCTCTCGCCCGACTTTGTGGTACCGTACGAAAGAACATTTATCTTTTCTCCGGGTTCGGCGGACCCAAAACGAAGCTGCTTACCTGTTGGGTTGTGAGGCTTTTCAGGGGAAAGCATTTCTGCTCACTTGAGGCTCACCGCGGTCAATTGGGCTTACAGGTCCGTGTGTTCCGTGTACCAGGGACATTGTAAGCAGGCATCGCGACCGTCCAAAGCAGTTGTATGGGTTGTTTTGGCCTTGACTCGAGCCACAGCCCCCAGTGTTTGAAACACACCCACAAAAGGAAGAACTCGTCACCTGAGGTACATTTTGCCCTGCCAGAGCGCGCCACGCAGCCAGGTGGTTTTCCTATTGGTTGTCGTGCCAAGCTACCATAGCAGGCAATTGCACAGGTATACTGTCCAGAGTTCCAAACGAAAGCAGATAGCCCCTCTCGCCTAGGCGCAGCTGCCTAGTCGATAAAGCCCCAGGCACTGGTGCTCCTGAGGGCTGCGGGGACAGCCAGGTCTACGCTGGTGGCAGGAGGCTCTGGGCTTCAGTGCCCTGCCAGTGGGCCCTACTTGAGTATACGTGCTCTTGCATGGGGTGGAGTCGGTCTCAGGTGGGGCCTCCCTCCACATGCCTCTCCTGTCCCTTTGGCTGAAGCTGAGCCCGGCACTGGGGGTTTGTGCCTGCGCAGGAGCCTTGAATCTCTGGACAGGCGCCATGCCAGCTGGGACCGGAGCCTCAGCCCAGCTGCAAGCCCTAGGCTCAAGTTCCTTGGACTTGCCCAGGTCAGCTAAGAGGGAGGAGAAGATGGTCGCCAGCACAGCAGGAAGCAATAGTGCCAACACCTGGCAGCGGGAGAAGCGCCTCCAACAGCCCTGTGGGATCTCAGCCCCGTCTGGCTCCAGCCGCCGCCCCCCCCAGCCGGGCCTCTCCCCCCCGCCGCCGAGCCGGGACCCAGGCACAGGCGCCCAAGCCCGCCGGGGAGGCCACGCCCCCTGCCGCCCCCGCCCCCGGCAGACTCGCCCCGCCCCCGCCCCGCCTCCGTTGCTCTGGAGACCGTGGCTGCTGGCGGGAGGGGCCTAAGGCCTGGAGGTGTAAGACAGTTGTGATGAGGGGGAGAATTCTCCACTCGGGAGTTGTCCCCAGTGGTAGTGGCGGGACACGTGCGGCCACTAGACATCCTGCCGAAACCCACCGAATGCACTCCCGGGAGCGTGTCGACTGCCAGGAAAACTCACGCGCCGGGCTTAGGGGTTAGCGGGGTTCCCAAATGGACACATCGAATGCCCGCCAGAGGCCACGGGAAGGAAAGGGGTCGCTGGCGTGCTAGGACCCTGCTGGGTGGGGGCTGTGCTGGAAGGGAACCTCTGCTATGGTGTCGTGGACTGTTGTTTTCTCCTCTACGTCTGATGAAAAGAAAAGAGACAGAGGACGCTCCAGGAACAAGCCAGCGGCTCCGGTGCGGAAACTCAGAGCCCAAACTACCACCGCTAGCGGCCGCTGTGGGAAAAGAATGGTTCCTTCCTGGGTTCCAAGGCAGGGGGAGGGGCAGGGCCCCTTGCAGAAGGGGCTGTGGGGGAGGGGACCCCTGAGCCAGACCTGGGACTGGGCTGAGACCCTCTCTCCATCCGAGAGCGAGAGCGAGAGCAAGAGCTCACCTGGTGCAGGCCAAGTGTCTGCGTTGGGCCAGGCTGCCCGGTCGGTCCCTCTGAAGAGGGGGGTTCCTCGCCAACCAACGTCCCCGAGGCCTCGTCAAGCGGGGGCCTACCTAGGGCCGGCGTTGCCCTGCAGGTCTCTCCCACGCCAATGGTCACAGACGTGCTGACTCCCATCGCCGTCACCTCCACCGTTTTGGGACCGGAAAACCTGGCCTTTCCCACAGGTGGCCTGAGGGCTTCTGCCTTGGCTGCCTGCCAGGCCCGGAGGGGCCTGTCTCTCAGAGACCAGAGGCTCAGAGTCTTCCCCTTCCTCGTCAGTGTCCACTCTTGCTCTGTGTTTCTTTTCTGGGGTGAGAGGGGCGGGCCCCTGAGCACCCAGGCGACTCTCAGACATGAGCGTGCCCTTTTTCCTCTCGCCCGACTTTGTGGTACCGTACGAAAGAACATTTATCTTTTCTCCGGGTTCGGCGGACCCAAAACGAAGCTGCTTACCTGTTGGGTTGTGAGGCTTTTCAGGGGAAAGCATTTCTGCTCACTTGAGGCTCACCGCGGTCAATTGGGCTTACAGGTCCGTGTGTTCCGTGTACCAGGGACATTGTAAGCAGGCATCGCGACCGTCCAAAGCAGTTGTATGCGTTGTTTTGGCCTTGACTCGAGCCACAGCCCCCAGTGTTTGAAACACACCCACAAAAGGAAGAACTCGTCACCTGAGGTACATTTTGCCCTGCCAGAGCGCGCCACGCAGCCAGGTGGTTTTCCTATTGGTTGTCGTGCCAAGCTACCATAGCAGGCAATTGCACAGGTATACTGTCCAGAGTTCCAAACGAAAGCAGATAGCCCCTCTCGCCTAGGCGCAGCTGCCTAGTCGATAAAGCCCCAGGCACTGGTGCTCCTGAGGGCTGCGGGGACAGCCAGGTCTACGCTGGTGGCAGGAGGCTCTGGGCTTCAGTGCCCTGCCAGTGGGCCCTACTTGAGTATACGTGCTCTTGCATGGGGTGGAGTCGGTCTCAGGTGGGGCCTCCCTCCACATGCCTCTGCTGTCCCTTTGGCTGAAGCTGAGCCCGGCACTGGGGGTTTGTGCCTGCGCAGGAGCCTTGAATCTCTGGACAGGCGCCGTGCCAGCTGGGACCGGAGCCTCAGCCCAGCTGCAAGCCCTAGGCTCAAGTTCCTTGGACTTGCCCAGGTCAGCTAAGAGGGAGGAGAAGATGGTCGCCAGCACAGCAGGAAGCAATAGTGCCGACACCTGGCAGCGTGAGAAGCGCCTCCAACAGCCCTGTGGGATCTCAGCCCCGTCTGGCTCCAGCCGCCGCCCCCCCAAGCCGGGCCTCTCCCCCCCGCCGCCGAGCCGGGACCCAGGCACAGGCGCCCAAGCCCGCCGGGGAGGCCACGCCCCCTGCCGCCCCCGCCCCCGGCAGACTCGCCCCGCCCCCGCCCCGCCTCCGTTGCTCTGGAGACCGTGGCTGCTGGCGGGAGGGGCCTAAGGCCTGGAGGTGTAAGACAGTTGTGATGAGGGGGAGAATTCTCCACTCGGGAGTTGTCCCCAGTGGTAGTGGCGGGACACGTGCGGCCACTAGACATCCTGCCGAAACCCACCGAATGCACTTCCGGGAGCGTGTCGACTGCCAGGAAAACTCACGCGCCGGGCTTAGGGGTTAGCGGGGTTCCCAAATGGACACATCGAATGCCCGCCAGAGGCCACGGGAAGGAAAGGGGTCGCTGGCGTGCTAGGACCCTGCTGGGTGGGGGCTGTGCTGGAAGGGAACCTCTGCTATGGTGTCGTGGACTGTTGTTTTCTCCTCTACGTCTGATGAAAAGAAAAGAGACAGAGGAAGCTCCAGGAACAAGCCAGCGGCTCCGGTGCGGAAACTCAGAGCCCAAACTACCACCGCTAGGGGCCGCTGTGGGAAAAGAATGGTTCCTTCCTGGGTTCCAAGGCAGGGGGAGGGGCAGGGCCCCTTGCAGAAGGGGCTGTGGGGGAGGGGACCCCTGAGCCAGACCTGGGACTGGGCTGAGACCCTCTCTCCATCCGAGAGCGAGAGCGAGAGCTCACCTGGTGCAGGCCAAGTGTCTGCGTTGGGCCAGGCTGCCCGGTCGGTCCCTCTGAAGAGGGGGGTTCCTCGCCAACCAACGTCCCCGAGGCCTCGTCAAGCGGGCGCCTACCTAGGGCCGGCGTTGCCCTGCAGGTCTCTCCCACGCCAATGGTCACAGACGTGCTGACTCCCATCGCCGTCACCTCCACCGTTTTGGGACCGGAAAACCTGGCCTTTCCCACAGGTGGCCTGAGGGCTTCTGCCTTGGCTGCCTGCCAGGCCCGGAGGGGCCTGTCTCTCAGAGACCAGAGGCTCAGAGTCTTCCCCTTCCTCGTCAGTGTCCACTCTTGCTCTGTGTTTCTTTTCTGGGGTGAGAGGGGCGGGCCCCTGAGCACCCAGGCGACTCTCACACATGAGCGTGCCCTTTTTCCTCTCGCCCGACTTTGTGGTACCGTACGAAAGAACATTTATCTTTTCTCCGGGTTCGGCGGACCCAAAACGAAGCTGCTTACCTGTTGGGTTGTGAGGCTTTTCAGGGGAAAGCATTTCTGCTCACTTGAGGCTCACCGCGGTCAATTGGGCTTACAGGTCCGTGTGTTCCGTGTACCAGGGACATTGTAAGCAGGCATCGCGACCGTCCAAAGCAGTTGTATGGGTTGTTTTGGCCTTGACTCGAGCCACAGCCCCCAGCGTTTGAAACACACCCACAAAAGGAAGAACTCGTCACCTGAGGTACATTTTGCCCTGCCAGAGCGCGCCACGCAGCCAGGTGGTTTTCCTATTGGTTGTCGTGCCAAGCTACCATAGCAGGCAATTGCACAGGTATACTGTCCAGAGTTCCAAACGAAAGCAGATAGCCCCTCTCGCCTAGGCGCAGCTGCCTAGTCGATAAAGCCCCAGGCACTGGTGCTCCTGAGGGCTGCGGGGACAGCCAGGTCTACGCTGGTGGCAGGAGGCTCTGGGCTTCAGTGCCCTGCCAGTGGGCCCTACTTGAGTATACGTGCTCTTGCATGGGGTGGAGTCGGTCTCAGGTGGGGCCTCCCTCCACATGCCTCTGCTGTCCCTTTGGCTGAAGCTGAGCCCGGCACTGGGGGTTTGTGCCTGCGCAGGAGCCTTGAATCTCTGGACAGGCGCCGTGCCAGCTGGGACCGGAGCCTCAGCCCAGCTGCAAGCCCTAGGCTCAAGTTCCTTGGACTTGCCCAGGTCAGCTAAGAGGGAGGAGAAGATGGTCGCCAGCACAGCAGGAAGCAATAGTGCCGACACCTGGCAGCGTGAGAAGCGCCTCCAACAGCCCTGTGGGATCTCAGCCCCGTCTGGCTCCAGCCGCCGCCCCCCCAAGCCGGGCCTCTCCCCCCCGCCGCCGAGCCGGGGCCCAGGCACAGGCGCCCAAGCCCGCCGGGGAGGCCACGCCCCCTGCCGCCCCCGCCCCTGGCAGACTCGCCCCGCCCCCGCCCCGCCTCTGTTGCTCTGGAGACCGTGGCTGCTGGCGGGAGGGGCCTAAGGCCTGGAGGTGTAAGACAGTTGTGATGAGGGGGAGAATTCTCCACTCGGGAGTTGTCCCCAGTGGTAGTGGCGGGACACGTGCGGCCACTAGACATCCTGCCGAAACCCACCGAATGCACTTCCGGGAGCGTGTCGACTGCCAGGAAAACTCACGCGCCGGGCTTAGGGGTTAGCGGGGTTCCCAAATGGACACATCGAATGCCCGCCAGAGGCCACGGGAAGGAAAGGGGTCGCTGGCGTGCTAGGACCCTGCTGGGTGGGGGCTGTGCTGGAAGGGAACCTCTGCTATGGTGTCGTGGACTGTTGTTTTCTCCTCTACGTCTGATGAAAAGAAAAGAGACAGAGGAAGCTCCAGGAACAAGCCAGCGGCTCCGGTGCGGAAACTCAGAGCCCAAACTACCACCGCTAGGGGCCGCTGTGGGAAAAGAATGGTTCCTTCCTGGGTTCCAAGGCAGGGGGAGGGGCAGGGCCCCTTGCAGAAGGGGCTGTGGGGGAGGGGACCCCTGAGCCAGACCTGGGACTGGGCTGAGACCCTCTCTCCATCCGAGAGCGAGAGCGAGAACTCACCTGGTGCAGGCCAAGTGTCTGCGTTGGGCCAGGCTGCCCGGTCGGTCCCTCTGAAGAGGGGGGTTCCTCGCCAACCAACGTCCCCGAGGCCTCGTCAAGCGGGCGCCTACCTAGGGCCGGCGTTGCCCTGCAGGTCTCTCCCACGCCAATGGTCACAGACGTGCTGACTCCCATCGCCGTCACCTCCACCGTTTTGGGACCGGAAAACCTGGCCTTTCCCACAGGTGGCCTGAGGGCTTCTGCCTTGGCTGCCTGCCAGGCCCGGAGGGGCCTGTCTCTCAGAGACCAGAGGCTCAGAGTCTTCCCCTTCCTCGTCAGTGTCCACTCTTGCTCTGTGTTTCTTTTCTGGGGTGAGAGGGGCGGGCCCCTGAGCACCCAGGCGACTCTCAGACATGAGCGTGCCCTTTTTCCTCTCGCCCGACTTTGTGGTACCGTACGAAAGAACATTTATCTTTTCTCCGGGTTCGGCGGACCCAAA
This sequence comes from Dasypus novemcinctus, assembly GCF_030445035.2. Lineage (NCBI taxonomy): Eukaryota > Metazoa > Chordata > Mammalia > Cingulata > Dasypodidae > Dasypus > Dasypus novemcinctus. Next base: position 43,935 of record NW_026688429.1, on the reverse strand, counting down.
ACGAAGCTGCTTACCTGTTGGGTTGTGAGGCTTTTCAGGGGAAAGCATTTCTGCTCACTTGAGGCTCACCGCGGTCAATTGGGCTTACAGGTCCGTGTGTTCCGTGTACCAGGGACATTGTAAGCAGGCATCGCGACCGTCCAAAGCAGTTGTATGGGTTGTTTTGGCCTTGACTCGAGCCACAGCCCCCAGTGTTTGAAACACACCCACAAAAGGAAGAACTCGTCACCTGAGGTACATTTTGCCCTGCCAGAGGGCGCCACGCAGCCAGGTGGTTTTCCTATTGGTTGTCGTGCCAAGCTACCATAGCAGGCAATTGCACAGGTATACTGTCCAGAGTTCCAAACGAAAGCAGATAGCCCCTCTCGCCTAGGCGCAGCTGCCTAGTCGATAAAGCCCCAGGCACTGGTGCTCCTGAGGGCTGCGGGGACAGCCAGGTCTACGCTGGTGGCAGGAGGCTCTGGGCTTCAGTGCCCTGCCAGTGGGCCCTACTTGAGTATACGTGCTCTTGCATGGGGTGGAGTCGGTCTCAGGTGGGGCCTCCCTCCACATGCCTCTCCTGTCCCTTTGGCTGAAGCTGAGCCCGGCACTGGGGGTTTGTGCATGCGCAGGAGCCTTGAATCTCTGGACAGGCCCCGTGCCAGCTGGGACCGGAGCCTCAGCCCAGCTGCAAGGCCTAGGCTCAAGTTCCTTGGACTTGCCCAGGTCAGCTAAGAGGGAGGAGAAGATGGTCGCCAGCACAGCAGGAAGCAATAGTGCCGACACCTGGCAGCGGGAGAAGCGCCTCCAACAGCCCTGTGGGATCTCAGCCCCGTCTGGCTCCAGCCGCCGCCCCCCCCAGCCGGGCCTCTCCCCCCCGCCGCCGAGCCGGGACCCAGGCACAGGCGCCCCAGCCCGCCGGGGAGGCCACGCCCCCTGCCGCCCCCGCCCCCGGCAGACTCGACCCGCCCCCGCCCCGCCTCCGTTGCTCTGGAGACCGTGGCTGCTGGCGGGAGGGGCCTAAGGCCTGGAGGTGTAAGACAGTTGTGATGAGGGGGAGAATTCTCCACTCGGGAGTTGTCCCCAGTGGTAGTGGCGGGGCACGTGCGGCCACTAGACATCCTACCGAAACCCACCGAATGCACTCACGGGAGCGTGTCGACTGCCAGGAAAACTCACGCGCCGGGCTTAGGGGTTAGCGGGGTTCCCAAATGGACACATCGAATGCCCGCCAGAGGCCACGGGAAGGAAAGGGGTCGCTGGCGTGCTAGGACCCTGCTGGGTGGGGGCTCTGCTGGAAGGGAACCTCTGCTATGGGGTCGTGGACTCTTTTTTCTCCTCTACGTCTGATGAAAAGAAAAGAGACAGAGGAAGCTCCAGGAACAAGTTTTCTAATCTACGTCTGATGAAAAGAAAAGAGACAGAGGAAGCTCCAGGAACAAGCCAGCGGCTCCGGTGCGGAAACTCAGAGCCCAAACTACCACCGCTAGGGGCCGCTGTGGGAAAAGAATGGTTCCTTCCTGGGTTCCAAGGCAGGGGGAGGGGCAGGGCCCCTTGCAGAAGGGGCTGTGGGGGAGGGGACCCCTGAGCCAGACCTGGGACTGGGCTGAGACCCTCTCTCCATCCGAGAGCGAGAGCGAGAGCGAGAGCTCACCTGGTGCAGGCCAAGTGTCTGCGTCGGGCCAGGCTGCCCGGTCGGTCCCACTGAAGAGGGGGTTCCTCGCCAACCAACATCCCTGAGGCCTCGTCAAGCGGGGGCCTACCTATGGCCGGCGTTGCCCTGCAGGTCTCTCCCACGCCAATGGTCACAGACGTGCTGACTCCCATCGCCGTCACCTCCACCGTTTTGGGACCGGAAAACCTGGCCTTTCCCACAGGTGGCCTGAGGGCTTCTGCCTTGGCTGCCTGCCAGGCCCGGAGGGGCCTGTCTCTCAGAGACCAGAGGCTCAGAGTCTTCCCCTTCCTCGTCAGTGTCCACTCTTGCTCTGTGTTTCTTTTCTGGGGTGAGAGGGGCGGGCCCCTGAGCACCCAGGCGACTCTCAGACATGAGCGTGCCCTTTTTCCTCTCGCCCGACTTTGTGGTACCGTACGAAAGAACATTTATCTTTTCTCCGGGTTCGGCGGACCCAAAACGAAGCTGCTTACCTGTTGGGTTGTGAGGCTTTTCAGGGGAAAGCATTTCTGCTCACTTGAGGCTCACCGCGGTCAATTGGGCTTACAGGTCCGTGTGTTCCGTGTACCAGGGACATTGTAAGCAGGCATCGCGACCGTCCAAAGCAGTTGTATGCGTTGTTTTGGCCTTGACTCGAGCCACAGCCCCCAGTGTTTGAAACACACCCACAAAAGGAAGAACTCGTCACCTGAGGTACATTTTGCCCTGCCAGAGCGCGCCACGCAGCCAGGTGGTTTTCCTATTGGTTGTCGTGCCAAGCTACCATAGCAGGCAATTGCACAGGTATACTGTCCAGAGTTCCAAACGAAAGCAGATAGCCCCTCTCGCCTAGGCGCAGCTGCCTAGTCGATAAAGCCCCAGGCACTGGTGCTCCTGAGGGCTGCGGGGACAGCCAGGTCTACGCCGGTGGCAGGAGGCTCTGGGCTTCAGTGCCCTGCCAGTGGGCCCTACTTGAGTATACGTGCTCTTGCATGGGGTGGAGTCGGTCTCAGGTGGGGCCTCCCTCCACATGCCTCTCCTGTCCCTTTGGCTGAAGCTGAGCCCGGCACTGGGGGTTTGTGCCTGCGCAGGAGCCTTGAATCTCTGGACAGGCCCCGTGCCAGCTGGGACCGGAGCCTCAGCCCAGCTGCAAGCCCTAGGCTCAAGTTCCTTGGACTTGCCCAGGTCAGCTAAGAGGGAGGAGAAGATGGTCGCCAGCAAAGCAGGAAGCAATAGTGCCGACACCTGGCAGCGAGAGAAGCGCCTCCAACAGCCCTGTGGGATCTCAGCCCCGTCTGGCTCCAGCCGCCGCCCCCCCCAGCCGGGCCTCTCCCCCCCGCCGCCGAGCCGGGACCCAGGCACAGGCGCCCAAGCCCGCCGGGGAGGCCACGCCCCCTGTCGCCCCCGCCCCCGGCAGACTCGCCCCGCCCCCGCCCCGCCTCCGTTGCTCTGGAGACCGTGGCTGCTGGCGGGAGGGGCCTAAGGCCTGGAGGTGTAAGACAGTTGTGATGAGGGGGAGAATTCTCCACTCGGGATTTGTCCCCAGTGGTAGTGGCGGGACACGTGCGGCCACTAGACATCCTGCCGAAACCCACCGAATGCACTCCCGGGAGCGTGTCGACTGCCAGGAAAACTCACGCGCCGGGCTTAGGGGTTAGCGGGGTTCCCAAATGGACACATCGAATGCCCGCCAGAGGCCACGGGAAGGAAAGGGGTCGCTGGCGTGCTAGGACCCTGCTGGGTGGGGGCTGTGCTGGAAGGGAACCTCTGCTATGGTGTCGTGGACTGTTGTTTCTCCTCTACATCTGATGAAAAGAAAAGAGACAGAGGAAGCTCCAGGAACAAGCCAGCGGCTCCGGTGCGGAAACTCAGAGCCCAAACTACCACCGCTAGGGGCCGCTGTGGGAAAAGAATGGTTCCTTCCTGGGTTCCAAGGCAGGGGGAGGGGCAGGGCCCCTTGCAGAAGGGGCTGTGGGGGAGGGGACCCCTGAGCCAGACCTGGGACTGGGCTGAGACCCTCTCTCCATCCGAGAGCGAGAGCGAGAGCGAGAGCTCACCTGGTGCAGGCCAAGTGTCTGCGTTGGGCCAGGCTGCCCGGTCGGTCCCTCTGAAGAGGGGGGTTCCTCGCCAACCAACGTCCCCGAGGCCTCGTCAAGCGGGGGCCTACCTAGGGCCGGCGTTGCCCTGCAGGTCTCTCCCACGCCAATGGTCACAGACGTGCTGACTCCCATCGCCGTCACCTCCACCGTTTTGGGACCGGAAAACCTGGCCTTTCCCACAGGTGGCCTGAGGGCTTCTACCTTGGCTGCCTGCCAGGCCCGGAGGGGCCTGTCTCTCAGAGACCAGAGGCTCAGAGTCTTCCCCTTCCTCGTCAGTGTCCACTCTTGCTCTGTGTTTCTTTTCTGGGGTGAGCGGGGTGGGCCCCTGAGCACCCAGGCGACTCTCAGACATGAGCGTGCCCTTTTTCCTCTCGCCCGACTTTGTGGTACCGTACGAAAGAACATTTATCTTTTCTCCGGGTTCGGCGGACCCAAAACGAAGCTGCTTACCTGTTGGGTTGTGAGGCTTTTCAGGGGAAAGCATTTCTGCTCACTTGAGGCTCACCGCGGTCAATTGGGCTTACAGGTCCGTGTGTTCCGTGTACCAGGGACATTGTAAGCAGGCATCGCGACCGTCCAAAGCAGTTGTATGCGTTGTTTTGGCCTTGACTCGAGCCACAGCCCCCAGCGTTTGAAACACACCCACAAAAGGAAGAACTCGTCACCTGAGGTACATTTTGCCCTGCCAGAGCGCGCCACGCAGCCAGGTGGTTTTCCTATTGGTTGTCGTGCCAAGCTACCATAGCAGGCAATTGCACAGGTATACTGTCCAGAGTTCCAAACGAAAGCAGATAGCCCCTCTCGCCTAGGCGCAGCTGCCTAGTCGATAAAGCCCCAGGCACTGGTGCTCCTGAGGGCTGCGGGGACAGCCAGGTCTACGCTGGTGGCAGGAGGCTCTGGGCTTCAGTGCCCTGCCAGTGGGCCCTACTTGAGTATACGTGCTCTTGCATGGGGTGGAGTCGGTCTCAGGTGGGGCCTCCCTCCACATGCCTCTCCTGTCCCTTTGGCTGAAGCTGAGCCCGGCACTGGGGGTTTGTGCCTGCGCAGGAGCCTTGAATCTCTGGACAGGCCCCGTGCCAGCTGGGACCGGAGCCTCAGCCAAGCTGCAAGCCCTAGGCTCAAGTTCCTTGGACTTGCCCAGGTCAGCTAAGAGGGAGGAGAAGATGGTCGCCAGCAAAGCAGGAAGCAATAGTGCCGACACCTGGCAGCGAGAGAAGCGCCTCCAACAGCCCTGTGGGATCTCAGCCCCGTCTGGCTCCAGCCGCCGGCCCCCCCCAACCGGGCCTCTCCCCCCCGCCGCCGAGCCGGGACCCAGGCACAGGCGCCCAAGCCGGCCGGGGAGGCCACGCCCCCTGCCGCCCCCGCCCCCGGCAGACTCGCCCCGCCCCCGCCCCGCCTCCGTTGCTCTGGAGACCGTGGCTGCTGGCGGGAGGGGCCTAAGGCCTGGAGGTGTAAGACAGTTGTGATGAGGGGGAGAATTCTCCACTCGGGAGTTGTCCCCAGTGGTAGTGGCGGGACACGTGCGGCCACTAGACATCCTGCCGAAACCCACCGAATGCACTCCCGGGAGCGTGTCGACTGCCAGGAAAACTCACGCGCCGGGATTAGGTGTTAGCGGGGTTCCCAAATGGACACATCGAATGCCCGCCAGAGGCCACGGGAAGGAAAGGGGTCGCTGGCGTCCTAGGACCCTGCTGGGTGGGGGCTGTGCTGGAAGGGAACCTCTGCTATGGTGTCGTGGACTGTTGTTTCTCCTCTACATCTGATGAAAAGAAAAGAGACAGAGGAAGCTCCAGGAACAAGCCAGCGGCTCCGGTGCGGAAACTCAGAGCCCAAACTACCACCGCTAGGGGCCGCTGTGGGAAAAGAATGGTTCCTTCCTGGGTTCCAAGGCAGGGGGAGGGGCAGGGCCCCTTGCAGAAGGGGCTGTGGGGGAGGGGACCCCTGAGCCAGACCTGGGACTGGGCTGAGACCCTCTCTCCATCCGAGAGCGAGAGCGAGAGCTCACCTGGTGCAGGCCAAGTGTCTGCGTTGGGCCAGGCTGCCCGGTCGGTCCCTCTGAAGAGGGGGGTTCCTCGCCAACCAACGTCCCCGAGGCCTCGTCAAGCGGGGGCCTACCTAGGGCCGGCGTTGCCCTGCAGGTCTCTCCCACGCCAATGGTCACAGACGTGCTGACTCCCATCGCCGTCACCTCCACCGTTTTGGGACCGGAAAACCTGGCCTTTCCCACAGGTGGCCTGAGGGCTTCTACCTTGGCTGCCTGCCAGGCCCGGAGGGGCCTGTCTCTCAGAGACCAGAGGCTCAGAGTCTTCCCCTTCCTCGTCAGTGTCCACTCTTGCTCTGTGTTTCTTTTCTGGGGTGAGCGGGGTGGGCCCCTGAGCACCCAGGCGACTCTCAGACATGAGCGTGCCCTTTTTCCTCTCGCCCGACTTTGTGGTACCGTACGAAAGAACATTTATCTTTTCTCCGGGTTCGGCGGACCCAAAACGAAGCTGCTTACCTGTTGGGTTGTGAGGCTTTTCAGGGGAAAGCATTTCTGCTCACTTGAGGCTCACCGCGGTCAATTGGGCTTACAGGTCCGTGTGTTCCGTGTACCAGGGACATTGTAAGCAGGCATCGCGACCGTCCAAAGCAGTTGTATGCGTTGTTTTGGCCTTGACTCGAGCCACAGCCCCCAGCGTTTGAAACACACCCACAAAAGGAAGAACTCGTCACCTGAGGTACATTTTGCCCTGCCAGAGCGCGCCACGCAGCCAGGTGGTTTTCCTATTGGTTGTCGTGCCAAGCTACCATAGCAGGCAATTGCACAGGTATACTGTCCAGAGTTCCAAACGAAAGCAGATAGCCCCTCTCGCCTAGGCGCAGCTGCCTAGTCGATAAAGCCCCAGGCACTGGTGCTCCTGAGGGCTGCGGGGACAGCCAGGTCTACGCTGGTGGCAGGAGGCTCTGGGCTTCAGTGCCCTGCCAGTGGGCCCTACTTGAGTATACGTGCTCTTGCATGGGGTGGAGTCGGTCTCAGGTGGGGCCTCCCTCCACATGCCTCTCCTGTCCCTTTGGCTGAAGCTGAGCCCGGCACTGGGGGTTTGTGCCTGCGCAGGAGCCTTGAATCTCTGGACAGGCCCCGTGCCAGCTGGGACCGGAGCCTCAGCCCAGCTGCAAGCCCTAGGCTCAAGTTCCTTGGACTTGCCCAGGTCAGCTAAGAGGGAGGAGAAGATGGTCGCCAGCACAGCAGGAAGCAATAGTGCCAACACCTGGCAGCGGGAGAAGCGCCTCCAACAGCCCTGTGGGATCTCAGCCCCGTCTGGCTCCAGCCGCCGCCCCCCCCAGCCGGGCCTCTCCCCCCCGCCGCCGAGCCGGGACCCAGGCACAGGCGCCCCAGCCCGCCGGGGAGGCCACGCCCCCTGCCGCCCCCGCCCCCGGCAGACTCGACCCGCCCCCGCTCCGCCTCCGTTGCTCTGGAGACCGTGGCTGCTGGCGGGAGGGGCCTAAGGCCTGGAGGTGTAAGACAGTTGTGATGAGGGGGAGAATTCTCCACTCGGGAGTTGTCCCCAGTGGTAGTGGCGGGACACGTGCGGCCACTAGACATCCTGCCGAAACCCACCGAATGCACTCCCGGGAGCGTGTCGACTGCCAGGAAAACTCACGCGCCGGGCTTAGGGGTTAGCGGGGTTCCCAAATGGACACATCGAATGCCCGACAGAGGCCACGGGAAAGAAAGGGGTCGCTGGCGTGCTAGGACCCTGCTGGGTGGGGGCTCTGCTGGAAGGGAACCTCTGCTATGGGGTCGTGGACTCTTTTTTCTCCTCTACGTCTGATGAAAAGAAAAGAGACAGAGGAAGCTCCAGGAACAAGTTTTCTAATCTACGTCTGATGAAAAGAAAAGAGACAGAGGAAGCTCCAGGAACAAGCCAGCGGCTCCGGTGCGGAAACTCAGAGCCCAAACTACCACCGCTAGGGGCCGCTGGAAAAGAATGGTTCCTTCCTGGGTTCCAAGGCAGGGGGAGGGGCAGGGCCCCTTGCAGAAGGGGCTGTGGGGGAGGGGACCCCTGAGCCAGACCTGGGACTGGGCTGAGACCCTCTCTCCATCCGAGAGCGAGAGCGAGAGCGAGAGCTCACCTGGTGCAGGCCAAGTGTCTGCGTTGGGCCAGGCTGCCCGGTCGGTCCCTCTGAAGAGGGGGTTCCTCGCCAACCAACGTCCCCGAGGCCTCGTCAAGCGGGGGCCTACCTAGGGCCAGCGTTGCCCTGCAGGTCTCTCCCACGCCAATGGTCACAGACGTGCTGACTCACATCGCCGTCACCTCCACCGTTTTGGGACCGGAAAACCTGGCCTTTCCCACAGGTGGCCTGAGGGCTTCTGCCTTGGCTGCCTGCCAGGCCCGGAGGGGCCTGTCTCTCAGAGACCAGAGGCTCAGAGTCTTCCCCTTCCTCGTCAGTGTCCACTCTTGCTCTGTGTTTCTTTTCTGGGGTGAGAGGGGCGGGCCCCTGAGCACCCAGGCGACTCTCAGACATGAGCGTGCCCTTTTTCCTCTCGCCCGACTTTGTGGTACCGTACGAAAGAACATTTATCTTTTCTCCGGGTTCGGCGGACCCAAAACGAAGCTGCTTACCTGTTGGGTTGTGAGGCTTTTCAGGGGAAAGCATTTCTGCTCACTTGAGGCTCACCGCGGTCAATTGGGCTTACAGGTCCGTGTGTTCCGTGTACCAGGGACATTGTAAGCAGGCATCGCGACCGTCCAAAGCAGTTGTATGGGTTGTTTTGGCCTTGACTCGAGCCACAGCCCCCAGCGTTTGAAACACACCCACAAAAGGAAGAACTCGTCACCTGAGGTACATTTTGCCCTGCCAGAGCGCGCCACGCAGCCAGGTGGTTTTCCTATTGGTTGTCGTGCCAAGCTACCATAGCAGGCAATTGCACAGGTATACTGTCCAGAGTTCCAAACGAAAGCAGATAGCCCCTCTCGCCTAGGCGCAGCTGCCTAGTCGATAAAGCCCCAGGCACTGGTGCTCCTGAGGGCTGCGGGGACAGCCAGGTCTACGCTGGTGGCAGGAGGCTCTGGGCTTCAGTGCCCTGCCAGTGGGCCCTACTTGAGTATACGTGCTCTTGCATGGGGTGGAGTCGGTCTCAGGTGGGGCCTCCCTCCACATGCCTCTCCTGTCCCTTTGGCTGAAGCTGAGCCCGGCACTGAGGGTTTGTGCCTGCGCAGGAGCCTTGAATCTCTGGACAGGCGCCGTGCCAGCTGGGACCGGAGCCTCAGCCCAGCTGCAAGGCCTAGGCTCAAGTTCCTTGGACTTGCCCAGGTCAGCTAAGAGGGAGGAGAAGATGGTCGCCAGCACAGCAGGAAGCAATAGTGCCGACACCTGGCAGCGGGAGAAGCGCCTCCAACAGCCCTGTGGGATCTCAGCCCCATCTGGCTCCAGCCGCCGCCCCCCCCAGCCGGGCCTCTCCCCCCCGCCGCCGAGCCGGGACCCAGGCACAGGCGCCCAAGCCGGCCGGGGAGGCCATGCCCCCTGCCGCCCCCGCCCCCGGCAGACTCGCCCCGCCCCCGCCCCGCCTCCGTTGCTCTGGAGACCGTGGCTGCTGGCGGGAGGGGCCTAAGGCCTGGAGGTGTAAGACAGTTGTGATGAGGGGGAGAATTCTCCACTCGGGAGTTGTCCCCAGTGGTAGTGGCGGGACACGTGCGGCCACTAGACATCCTGCCGAAACCCACCGAATGCACTCCCGGGAGCGTGTCGACTGCCAGGAAAACTCACGCGCCGGGCTTAGGGGTTAGCGGGGTTCCCAAATGGACACATCGAATGCCCGCCAGAGGCCACGGGAAGGAAAGGGGTCGCTGGTGTGCTAGGACCCTGCTGGGTGGGGGCTCTGCTGGAAGGGAACCTCTGCTATGGGGTCGTGGACTCTTGTTTTCTCCTCTACGTCTGATGAAAAGAAAAGAGACAGAGGAAGCTCCAGGAACAAGTTTTCTAATCTACGTCTGATGAAAAGAAAAGAGACAGAGGAAGCTCCAGGAACAAGCCAGCGGCTCCGGTGCGGAAACTCAGAGCCCAAACTACCACCGCTAGGGGCCGCTGTGGGAAAAGAATGGTTCCTTCCTGGGTTCCAAGGCAGGGGGAGGGGCAGGGCCCCTTGCAGAAGGGGCTGTGGGGGAGGGGACCCCTGAGCCAGACCTGGGACTGGGCTGAGACCCTCTCTCCATCCGAGAGCGAGAGCGAGAGCGAGAGCTCACCTGGTGCAGGCCAAGTGTCTGCGTTGGGCCAGGCTGCCCGGTCGGTCCCTCTGAAGAGGGGGTTCCTCGCCAACCAACGTCCCCGAGGCCTCGTCAAGCGGGGGCCTACCTAGGGCCGGCGTTGCCCTGCAGGTCTCTCCCACGCCAATGGTCACAGACGTGCTGACTCCCATCGCCGTCACCTCCACCGTTTTGGGACCGGAAAACCTGGCCTTTCCCACAGGTGGCCTGAGGGCTTCTGCCTTGGCTGCCTGCCAGGCCCGGAGGGGCCTGTCTCTCAGAGACCAGAGGCTCAGAGTCTTCCCCTTCCTCGTCAGTGTCCACTCTTGCTCTGTGTTTCTTTTCTGGGGTGAGAGGGGCGGGCCCCTGAGCACCCAGGCGACTCTCACACATGAGCGTGCCCTTTTTCCTCTCGCCCGACTTTGTGGTACCGTACGAAAGAACATTTATCTTTTCTCCGGGTTCGGCGGACCCAAAACGAAGCTGCTTACCTGTTGGGTTGTGAGGCTTTTCAGGGGAAAGCATTTCTGCTCACTTGAGGCTCACCGCGGTCAATTGGGCTTACAGGTCCGTGTGTTCCGTGTACCAGGGACATTGTAAGCAGGCATCGCGACCGTCCAAAGCAGTTGTATGGGTTGTTTTGGCCTTGACTCGAGCCACAGCCCCCAGTGTTTGAAACACACCCACAAAAGGAAGAACTCGTCACCTGAGGTACATTTTGCCCTGCCAGAGCGCGCCACGCAGCCAGGTGGTTTTCCTATTGGTTGTCGTGCCAAGCTACCATAGCAGGCAATTGCACAGGTATACTGTCCAGAGTTCCAAACGAAAGCAGATAGCCCCTCTCGCCTAGGCGCAGCTGCCTAGTCGATAAAGCCCCAGGCACTGGTGCTCCTGAGGGCTGCGGGGACAGCCAGGTCTACGCTGGTGGCAGGAGGCTCTGGGCTTCAGTGCCCTGCCAGTGGGCCCTACTTGAGTATACGTGCTCTTGCATGGGGTGGAGTCGGTCTCAGGTGGGGCCTCCCTCCACATGCCTCTCCTGTCCCTTTGGCTGAAGCTGAGCCCGGCACTGGGGGTTTGTGCCTGCGCAGGAGCCTTGAATCTCTGGACAGGCGCCGTGCCAACTGGGACCGGAGCCTCAGCCCAGCTGCAAGCCCTAGGCTCAAGTTCCTTGGACTTGCCCAGGTCAGCTAAGAGGGAGGAGAAGATGGTCGCCAGCAAAGCAGGAAGCAATAGTGCCGACACCTGGCAGCGAGAGAAGCGCCTCCAACAGCCCTGTGGGATCTCAGCCCCGTCTGGCTCCAGCCGCCGCCCCCCCCAGCCGGGCCTCTCCCCCCCGCCGCCGAGCCGGGACCCAGGCACAGGCGCCCAAGCCGGCCGGGGAGGCCACGTCCCCTGCCGCCCCCGCCCCCGGCAGACTCGCCCCGCCCCCGCCCCGCCTCCGTTGCTCTGGAGACCGTGGCTGCTGGCGGGAGGGGCCTAAGGCCTGGAGGTGTAAGACAGTTGTGATGAGGGGGAGAATTCTCCACTCGGGAGTTGTCCCCAGTGGTAGTGGCGGGACACGTGCGGCCACTAGACATCCTGCCGAAACCCACCGAATGCACTCCCGGGAGCGTGTCGACTGCCAGGAAAACTCACGCGCCGGGCTTAGGGGTTAGCGGGGTTCCCAAATGGACACATCGAATGCCCGCCAGAGGCCACGGGAAGGAAAGGGGTCGCTGGCGTGCTAGGACCCTGCTGGGTGGGGGCTGTGCTGGAAGGGAACCTCTGCTATGGTGTCGTGGACTGTTGTTTCTCCTCTACATCTGATGAAAAGAAAAGAGACAGAGGAAGCTCCAGGAACAAGCCAGCGGCTCCGGTGCGGAAACTCAGAGCCCAAACTACCACCGCTAGGGGCCGCTGTGGGAAAAGAATGGTTCCTTCCTGGGTTCCAAGGCAGGGGGAGGGGCAGGGCCCCTTGCAGAAGGGGCTGTGGGGGAGGGGACCCCTGAGCCAGACCTGGGACTGGGCTGAGACCCTCTCTCCATCCGAGAGCGAGAGCGAGAGCGAGAGCTCACCTGGTGCAGGCCAAGTGTCTGCGTTGGGCCAGGCTGCCCGGTCGGTCCCTCTGAAGAGGGGGGTTCCTCGCCAACCAACGTCCCCGAGGCCTCGTCAAGCGGGGGCCTACCTAGGGCCGGCGTTGCCCTGCAGGTCTCTCCCACGCCAATGGTCACAGACGTGCTGACTCCCATCGCCGTCACCTCCACCGTTTTGGGACCGGAAAACCTGGCCTTTCCCACAGGTGGCCTGAGGGCTTCTGCCTTGGCTGCCTGCCAGGCCCGGAGGGGCCTGTCTCTCAGAGACCAGAGGCTCAGAGTCTTCCCCTTCCTCGTCAGTGTCCACTCTTGCTCTGTGTTTCTTTTCTGGGGTGAGCGGGGTGGGCCCCTGAGCACCCAGGCGACTCTCAGACATGAGCGTGCCCTTTTTCCTCTCGCCCGACTTTGTGGTACCGTACGAAAGAACATTTATCTTTTCTCCGGGTTCGGCGGACCCAAAACGAAGCTGCTTACCTGTTGGGTTGTGAGGCTTTTCAGGGGAAAGCATTTCTGCTCACTTGAAGCTCACCGCGGTCAATTGGGCTTACAGGTCCGTGTGTTCCGTGTACCAGGGACATTGTAAGCAGGCATCTCGACCGTCCAAAGCAGTTGTATGGGTTGTTTTGGCCTTGACTCGAGCCACAGCCCCCAGCGTTTGAAACACACCCACAAAAGGAAGAACTCGTCACCTGAGGTACATTTTGCCCTGCCAGAGCGCGCCACGCAGCCAGGTGGTTTTCCTATTGGTTGTCGTGCCAAGCTACCATAGCAGGCAATTGCACAGGTATACTGTCCAGAGTTCCAAACGAAAGCAGATAGCCCCTCTCGCCTAGGCGCAGCTGCCTAGTCGATAAAGCCCCAGGCACTGGTGCTCCTGAGGGCTGCGGGGACAGCCAGGTCTACGCTGGTGGCAGGAGGCTCTGGGCTTCAGTGCCCTGCCAGTGGGCCCTACTTGAGTATACGTGCTCTTGCATGGGGTGGAGTCGGTCTCAGGTGGGGCCTCCCTCCACATGCCTCTCCTGTCCCTTTGGCTGAAGCTGAGCCCGGCACTGGGGGTTTGTGCCTGCGCAGGAGCCTTGAATCTCTGGACAGGCCCCGTGCCAGCTGGGACCGGAGCCTCAGCCCAGCTGCAAGGCCTAGGCTCAAGTTCCTTGGACTTGCCCAGGTCAGCTAAGAGGGAGGAGAAGATGGTCGCCAGCACAGCAGGAAGTAATAGTGCCAACACCTGGCAGCGGGAGAAGCGCCTCCAACAGCCCTGTGGGATCTCAGCCCCGTCTGGCTCCAGCCGCCGCCCCCCCCAGCCGGGCCTCTCCCCCCCGCCGCCGAGCCGGGACCCAGGCACAGGCGCCCCAGCCCGCCGGGGAGGCCACGCCCCCTGCCGCCCCCGCCCCCGGCAGACTCGACCCGCCCCCGCCCCGCCTCCGTTGCTCTGGAGACCGTGGCTGCTGGCGGGAGGGGCCTAAGGCCTGGAGGTGTAAGACAGTTGTGATGAGGGGGGAGAATTCTCCACTCGGGAGTTGTCCCCAGTGGTAGTGGCGGGACACGTGCGGCCACTAGACATCCTGCCGAAACCCACCGAATGCACTCCCGGGAGCGTGTCGACTGCCAGGAAAACTCACGCGCCGGGCTTAGGGGTTAGCGGGGTTCCCAAATGGACACATCGAATGCCCGCCAGAGGCCACGGGAAGGAAAGGGGTCGCTGGCGTGCTAGGACCCTGCTGGGGTGGGGGCTCTGCTGGAAGGGAACCTCTGCTATGGGGTCGTGGACTCTTGTTTTCTCCTCTACGTCTGATGAAAAGAAAAGAGACAGAGGAAGCTCCAGGAACAAGTTTTCTAATCTACGTCTGATGAAAAGAAAAGAGACAGAGGAAGCTCCAGGAACAAGCCAGCGGCTCCGGTGCGGAAACTCAGAGCCCAAACTACCACCGCTAGGGGCCGCTGTGGGAAAAGAATGGTTCCTTCCTGGGTTCCAAGGCAGGGGGAGGGGCAGGGCCCCTTGCAGAAGGGGCTGTGGGGGAGGGGACCCCTGAGCCAGACCTGGGACTGGGCTGAGACCCTCTCTCCATCCGAGAGCGAGAGCGAGAGCGAGAGCTCACCTGGTGCAGGCCAAGTGTCTGCGTTGGGCCAGGCTGCCCGGTCGGTCCCTCTGAAGAGGGGGTTCCTCGCCAACCAACGTCCCCGAGGCCTCGTCAAGCGGGGGCCTACCTAGGGCCTGCGTTGCCCTGCAGGTCTCTCCCACGCCAATGGTCACAGATGTGCTGACTCCCATCGCCGTCACCTCCACCGTTTTGGGACCGGAAAACCTGGCCTTTCCCACAGGTGGCCTGAGGGCTTCTGCCTTGGCTGCCTGCCAGGCCCGGAGGGGCCTGTCTCTCAGAGACCAGAGGCTCAGAGTCTTCCCCTTCCTCGTCAGTGTCCACTCTTGCTCTGTGTTTCTTTTCTGGGGTGAGAGGGGCGGGCCCCTGAGCACCCAGGCGACTCTCAGACATGAGCGTGCCCTTTTTCCTCTCGCCCGACTTTGTGGTACCGTACGAAAGAACATTTATCTTTTCTCCGGGTTCGGCGGACCCAAAACGAAGCTGCTTACCTGTTGGGTTGTGAGGCTTTTCAGGGGAAAGCATTTCTGCTCACTTGAGGCTCACCGCGGTCAATTGGGCTTACAGGTCCGTGTGTTCCGTGTACCAGGGACATTGTAAGCAGGCATCGCGACCGTCCAAAGCAGTTGTATGGGTTGTTTTGGCCTTGACTCGAGCCACAGCCCCCAGTGTTTGAAACACACCCACAAAAGGAAGAACTCGTCACCTGAGGTACATTTTGCCCTGCCAGAGCGCGCCACGCAGCCAGGTGGTTTTCCTATTGGTTGTCGTGCCAAGCTACCATAGCAGGCAATTGCACAGGTATACTGTCCAGAGTTCCAAACGAAAGCAGATAGCCCCTCTCGCCTAGGCGCAGCTGCCTAGTCGATAAAGCCCCAGGCACTGGTGCTCCTGAGGGCTGCGGGGACAGCCAGGTCTACGCTGGTGGCAGGAGGCTCTGGGCTTCAGTGCCCTGCCAGTGGGCCCTACTTGAGTATACGTGCTCTTGCATGGGGTGGAGTCGGTCTCAGGTGGGGCCTCCCTCCACATGCCTCTCCTGTCCCTTTGGCTGAAGCTGAGCCCGGCACTGGGGGTTTGTGCCTGCGCAGGAGCCTTGAATCTCTGGACAGGCCCCGTGCCAGCTGGGACCGGAGCCTCAGCCCAGCTGCAAGCCCTAGGCTCAAGTTCCTTGGACTTGCCCAGGTCAGCTAAGAGGGAGGAGAAGATGGTCGCCAGCACAGCAGGAAGCAATAGTGCCAACACCTGGCAGCGGGAGAAGCGCCTCCAACAGCCCTGTGGGATCTCAGCCCCGTCTGGCTCCAGCCGCCGCCCCCCCCAGCCGGGCCTCTCCCCCCCGCCGCCGAGGCGGGACCCAGGCACAGGCGCCCCAGCCCGCCGGGGAGGCCACGCCCCCTGCCGCCCCCGCCCCCGGCAGACTCGACCCGCCCCCGCCCCGCCTCCGTTGCTCTGGAGACCGTGGCTGCTGGCGGGAGGGGCCTAAGGCCTGGAGGTGTAAGACAGTTGTGATGAGGGGGAGAATTCTCCACTCGGGAGTTGTCCCCAGTGGTAGTGGCGGGACACGTGCGGCCACTAGACATCCTGCCGAAACCCACCGAATGCACTTCCGGGAGCGTGTCGACTGCCAGGAAAACTCACGCGCCGGGCTTAGGGGTTAGCGGGGTTCCCAAATGGACACATCGAATGCCCGCCAGAGGCCACGGGAAGGAAAGGGGTCGCTGGCGTGCTAGGACCCTGCTGGGTGGGGGCTGTGCTGGAAGGGAACCTCTGCTATGGTGTCGTGGACTGTTGTTTTCTCCTCTACGTCTGATGAAAAGAAAAGAGACAGAGGAAGCTCCAGGAACAAGCCAGCGGCTCCGGTGCGGAAACTCAGAGCCCAAACTACCACCGCTAGGGGCCGCTGTGGGAAAAGAATGGTTCCTTCCTGGGTTCCAAGGCAGGGGGAGGGGCAGGGCCCCTTGCAGAAGGGGCTGTGGGGGAGGGGACCCCTGAGCCAGACCTGGGACTGGGCTGAGACCCTCTCTCCATCCGAGAGCGAGAGCGAGAGCGAGAGCTCACCTGGTGCAGGCCAAGTGACTGCGTTGGGCCAGGCTGCCCGGTCGGTCCCTCTGAAGAGGGGGGGTTCCTCGCCAACCAACGTCCCCGAGGCCTCGTCAAGCGGGCGCCTACCTAGGGCCGGCGTTGCCCTGCAGGTCTCTCCCACGCCAATGGTCACAGACGTGCTGACTCCCATCGCCGTCACCTCCACCGTTTTGGGACCGGAAAACCTGGCCTTTCCCACAGGTGGCCTGAGGGCTTCTGCCTTGGCTGCCTGCCAGGCCCGGAGGGGCCTGTCTCTCAGAGACCAGAGGCTCAGAGTCTTCCCCTTCCTCGTCAGTGTCCACTCTTGCTCTGTGTTTCTTTTCTGGGGTGAGAGGGGCGGGCCCCTGAGCACCCAGGCGACTCTCAGACATGAGCGTGCCCTTTTTCCTCTCGCCCGACTTTGTGGTACCGTACGAAAGAACATTTATCTTTTCTCCGGGTTCGGCGGACCCAAAACGAAGCTGCTTACCTGTTGGGTTGTGAGGCTTTTCAGGGGAAAGCATTTCTGCTCACTTGAGGCTCACCGCGGTCAATTGGGCTTACAGGTCCGTGTGTTCCGTCTACCAGGGACATTGTAAGCAGGCATCGCGACCGTCCAAAGCAGTTGTATGGGTTGTTTTGGCCTTGACTCGAGCCACAGCCCCCAGTGTTTGAAACACACCCACAAAAGGAAGAACTCGTCACCTGAGGTACATTTTGCCCTGCCAGAGCGCGCCACGCAGCCAGGTGGTTTTCCTATTGGTTGTCGTGCCAAGCTACCATAGCAGGCAATTGCACAGGTATACTGTCCAGAGTTCCAAACGAAAGCAGATAGCCCCTCTCGCCTAGGCGCAGCTGCCTAGTCGATAAAGCCCCAGGCACTGGTGCTCCTGAGGGCTGCGGTGACAGCCAGGTCTACGCTGGTGGCAGGAGGCTCTGGGCTTCAGTGCCCTGCCAGTGGCCCTACTTGAGTATACGTGCTCTTGCATGGGGTGGAGTCGGTCTCAGGTGGGGCCACCCTCCACATGCCTCTGCTGTCCCTTTGGCTGAAGCTGAGCCCGGCACTGGGGGTTTGTGCCTGCGCAGGAGCCTTGAATCTCTGGACAGGCGCCGTGCCAGCTGGGACCGGGAGCCTCAGCCCAGCTGCAAGCCCTAGGCTCAAGTTCCTTGGACTTGCCCAGGTCAGCTAAGAGGGAGGAGAAGATGGTCGCCAGCACAGCAGGAAGCAATAGTGCCGACACCTGGCAGCGGGAGAAGCGCCTCCAACAGCCCTGTGGGATCTCAGCCCCGTCTGGCTCCAGCCGCCGCCCCCCCCAGCCGGGCCTCTCCCCCCCGCCGCCGAGCCGGGACCCAGGCACAGGCGCCCAAGCCCGCCGGGGAGGCCACGCCCCTGCCGCCCCCGCCCCCGGCAGACTCGCCCCGCCCCCGCCCCGCCCTCCGTTGCTCTGGCGACCGTGGCTGCTGGCGGGAGGGGCCTAAGGCCTGGAGGTGTAAGACAGTTGTGATGAGGGGAGAATTCTCCACTCGGGAGTTGTCCCCAGTGGTAGTGGCGGGACACGTGCGGCCACTAGACATCCTGCCGAAACCCACCGAATGCACTTCCGGGAGCGTGTCGACTGCCAGGAAAACTCACGCGCCGGGCTTAGGGGTTAGCGGGGTTCCCAAATGGACACATCGAATGCCCGCCAGAGGCCACGGGAAGGAAAGGGGTCGCTGGCGTGCTAGGACCCTGCTGGGTGGGGGCTGTGCTGGAAGGGAACCTCTGCTATGGTGTCGTGGACTGTTGTTTTCTCCTCTACGTCTGATGAAAACAAAAGAGACAGAGGAAGCTCCAGGAACAAGCCAGCGGCTCCGGTGCGGAAACTCAGAGCCCAAACTACCACCGCTAGGGGCCGCTGTGGGAAAAGAATGGTTCCTTCCTGGGTTCCAAGGCAGGGGGAGGGGCAGGGCCCCTTGCAGAAGGGGCTGTGGGGGAGGGGACCCCTGAGCCAGACCTGGGACTGGGCTGAGACCCTCTCTCCATCCGAGAGCGAGAGCGAGAGCGAGAGCTCACCTGGTGCAGGCCAAGTGTCTGCGTTGGGCCAGGCTGCCCGGTCGGTCCCTCTGAAGAGGGGGGTTCCTCGCCAACCAACGTCCCCCGAGGCCTCGTCAAGCGGGGGCCTACCTAGGGCCGGCGTTGCCCTGCAGGTCTCTCCCACGCCAATGGTCACAGACGTGCTGACTCCCATCGCCGTCACCTCCACCGTTTTGGGACCGGAAAACCTGGCCTTTCCCACAGGTGGCCTGAGGGCTTCTGCCTTGGCTGCCTGCCAGGCCCGGAGGGGCCTGTCTCTCAGAGACCAGAGGCTCAGAGTCTTCCCCTTCCTCGTCAGTGTCCACTCTTGCTCTGTGTTTCTTTTCTGGGGTGAGAGGGGCGGGCCCCTGAGCACCCAGGCGACTCTCACACATGAGCGTGCCCTTTTTCCTCTCGCCCGACTTTGTGGTACCGTACGAAAGAACATTTATCTTTTCTCCGGTTCGGCGGACCCAAAACGAAGCTGCTTACCTGTTGGGTTGTGAGGCTTTTCAGGGGAAAGCATTTCTGCTCACTTGAGGCTCACCGCGGTCAATTGGGCTTACAGGTCCGTGTGTTCCGTGTACCAGGGACATTGTAAGCAGGCATCGCGACCGTCCAAAGCAGTTGTATGGGTTGTTTTGGCCTTGACTCGAGCCACAGCCCCCAGCGTTTGAAACACACCCACAAAAGGAAGAACTCGTCACCTGAGGTACATTTTGCCCTGCCAGAGCGCGCCACGCAGCCAGGTGGTTTTCCTATTGGTTGTCGTGCCAAGCTACCATAGCAGGCAATTGCACAGGTATACTGTCCAGAGTTCCAAACGAAAGCAGATAGCCCCTCTCGCCTAGGCGCAGTTTGCCTAGTCGATAAAGCCCCAGGCAGGCACTGGTGCTCCTGAGGGCTGCCGGGGACAGCCAGGTCTACGCTGGTGGCAGGAGGCTCTGGGCTTCAGTGCCCTGCCAGTGGGCCCTACTTGAGTATACGTGCTCTTGCATGGGGTGGAGTCGGTCTCAGGTGGGGCCTCCCTCCACATGCCTCTGCTGTCCCTTTGGCTGAAGCTGAGCCCGGCACTGGGGCTTTGTGCCTGCGCAGGAGCCTTGAATCTCTGGACAGGCGCCGTGCCAGCTGGGACCGGAGCCTCAGCCCAGCTGCAAGCCCTAGGCTCAAGTTCCTTGGACTTGCCCAGGTCAGCTAAGAGGGAGGAGAAGATGGTCGCCAGCACAGCAGGAAGCAATAGTGCCGACAGCTGGCAGCGGGAGAAGCGCCTCCAACAGCCCTGTGGGATCTCAGCCCCGTCTGGCTCCAGCCGCCGCCCCCCCCAGCCGGGCCTCTCCCCCCCGCCGCCGAGCCGGGACCCAGGCACAGGCGCCCAAGCCCGCCGGGGAGGCCACGCCCCCTGCCGCCCCCGCCCCCGGCAGACTCGCCCCGCCCCCGCCCCACCTCCGTTACTCTGGCGACCGTGGCTGCTGGCGGGAGGGCCTAAGGCCTGGAGGTGTAAGACAGTTGTGATGAGGGGGAGAATTCTCCACTCGGAGTTGTCCCCAGTGGTAGTGGCGGGACACGTGCGGCCACTAGACATCCTGCCGAAACCCACCGAATGCACTTCCGGGAGCGTGTCGACTGCCAGGAAAACTCACGCGCCGGGCTTAGGGGTTAGCGGGGTTCCCAAATGGACACATCGAATGCCCGCCAGAGGCCACGGGAAGGAAAGGGGTCGCTGGCGTGCTAGGACCCTGCTGGGTGGGGGCTGTGCTGGAAGGGAAACCTCTGCTTTGGTGTCGTGGACTGTTGTTTCTCCTCTACGTCTGATGAAAAGAAAAGAGACAGAGGAAGCTCCAGGAACAAGCCAGCGGCTCCGGTGCGGAAACTCAGAGCCCAAACTACCACCGCTAGGGGCCGCTGTGGGAAAAGAATGGTTCCTTCCTGGTTCCAAGGCAGGGGGAGGGGCAGGGCCCCTTGCAGAAGGGGCTGTGGGGGAGGGGACCCCTGAGCCAGACCTGGGACTGGGCTGAGACCCTCTCTCCATCCGAGAGCGAGAGCGAGAGCGAGAGCTCACCTGGTGCAGGCCAAGTGTCTGCGTTGGGCCAGGCTGCCCCGGTCGGTCCCTCTGAAGAGGGGGGTTCCTCGCCAACCAACGTCCCCGAGGCCTCGTCAAGCGGGGGCCTACCTAGGGCCGGCGTTGCCCTGCAGGTCTCTCCCACGCCAATGGTCACAGACGTGCTGACTCCCATCGCCGTCACCTCCACCGTTTTGGGACCGGAAAACCTGGCCTTTCCCACAGGTGGCCTGAGGGCTTCTGCCTTGGCTGCCTGCCAGGCCCGGAGGGGCCTGTCTCTCAGAGACCAGAGGCTCAGAGTCTTCCCCTTCCTCGTCAGTGTCCACTCTTGCTCTGTGTTTCTTTTCTGGGGTGAGAGGGGCGGGCCCCTGAGCACCCAGGCGACTCTCAGACATGAGCGTGCCCTTTTTCCTCTCGCCCGACTTTGTGGTACCGTACGAAAGAACATTTATCTTTTCTCCGGGTTCGGCGGACCAAAACGAAGCTGCTTACCTGTTGGGTTGTGAGGCTTTTCAGGGGAAAGCATTTCTGCTCACTTGAGGCTCACCGCGGTCAATTGGGCTTACAGGTCCGTGTGTTCCGTGTACCAGGGACATTGTAAGCAGGCATCGCGACCGTCCAAAGCAGTTGTATGGGTTGTTTTGGCCTTGACTCGAGCCACAGCCCCCAGCGTTTGAAACACACCCACAAAAGGAAGAACTCGTCACCTGAGGTACATTTTGCCCTGCCAGAGCGCGCCACGCAGCCAGGTGGTTTTCCTATTGGTTGTCGTGCCAAGCTACCATAGCAGGCAATTGCACAGGTATACTGTCCAGAGTTCCAAACGAAAGCAGATAGCCCCTCTCGCCTAGGCGCAGCTGCCTAGTCGATAAAGCCCCAGGCACTGGTGCTCCTGAGGGCTGCGGGGACAGCCAGGTCTACGCTGGTGGCAGGAGGCTCTGGGCTTCAGTGCCCTGCCAGTGGGCCCTACTTGAGTATACGTGCTCTTGCATGGGGTGGAGTCGGTCTCAGGTGGGGCCTCCCTCCACATGCCTCTGCTGTCCCTTTGGCTGAAGCTGAGCCCGGCACTGGGGGTTTGTGCCTGCGCAGGAGCCTTGAATCTCTGGACAGGCGCCGTGCCAGCTGGGACCGGAGCCTCAGCCCAGCTGCAAGCCCTAGGCTCAAGTTCCTTGGACTTGCCCAGGTCAGCTAAGAGGGAGGAGAAGATGGTCGCCAGCACAGCAGGAAGCAATAGTGCCGACACCTGGCAGCGGGAGAAGCGCCTCCAACAGCCCTGTGGGATCTCAGCCCCGTCTGGCTCCAGCCGCCGCCCCCCGCAGCCGGGCCTCTCCCCCCCGCCGCCGAGCCGGGACCCAGGCACAGGCGCCCAAGCCCGCCGGGGAGGCCACGCCCCCTGCCGCCCCCGCCCCCGGCAGACTCGCCCCGCCCCCGCCCCGCCTCCGTTGCTCTGGCGACCGTGGCTGCTGGCGGGAGGGGCCTAAGGCCTGGAGGTGTAAGACAGTTGTGATGAGGGGGAGAATTCTCCACTCGGGAGTTGTCCCCAGTGGTAGTGGCGGGACACGTGCGGCCACTAGACATCCTGCCGAAACCCACCGAATGCACTTCCGGGAGCGTGTCGACTGCCAGGAAAACTCACGCGCCGGGCTTAGGGGTTAGCGGGGTTCCCAAATGGACACATCGAATGCCCGCCAGAGGCCACGGGAAGGAAAGGGGTCGCTGGCGTGCTAGGACCCTGCTGGGTGGGGGCTCTGCTGGAAGGGAACCTCTGCTATGGGGTCGTGGACTCTTGTTTTCTCCTCTACGTCTGATGAAAAGAAAAGAGACAGAGGAAGCTCCAGGAACAAGTTTTCTAATCTACGTCTGATGAAAAGAAAAGAGACAGAGGAAGCTCCAGGAACAAGCCAGCGGCTCCGGTGCGGAAACTCAGAGCCCAAACTACCACCGCTAGGGGCCGCTGTGGGAAAAGAATGGTTCCTTCCTGGGTTCCAAGGCAGGGGGAGGGGCAGGGCCCCTTGCAGAAGGGGCTGTGGGGGAGGGGACCCCTGAGCCAGACCTGGGACTGGGCTGAGACCCTCTCTCCATCCGAGAGCGAGAGCGAGAGCGAGAGCTCACCTGGTGCAGGCCAAGTGTCTGCGTTGGGCCAGGCTGCCCGGTCGGTCCCTCTGAAGAGGGGGTTCCTCGCCAACCAACGTCCCCGAGGCCTCGTCAAGCGGGGGCCTACCTAGGGCCGGCGTTGCCCTGCAGGTCTCTCCCACGCCAATGGTCACAGACGTGCTGACTCCCATCGCCGTCACCTCCACCGTTTTGGGACCGGAAAACCTGGCCTTTCCCACAGGTGGCCTGAGGGCTTCTGCCTTGGCTGCCTGCCAGGCCCGGAGGGGCCTGTCTCTCAGAGACCAGAGGCTCAGAGTCTTCCCCTTCCTCGTCAGTGTCCACTCTTGCTCTGTGTTTCTTTTCTGGGGTGAGAGGGGCGGGCCCCTGAGCACCCAGGCGACTCTCACACATGAGCGTGCCCTTTTTCCTCTCGCCCGACTTTGTGGTACCGTACGAAAGAACATTTATCTTTTCTCCGGGTTCGGCGGACCCAAAACGAAGCTGCTTACCTGTTGGGTTGTGAGGCTTTTCAGGGGAAAGCATTTCTGCTCACTTGAGGCTCACCGCGGTCAATTGGGCTTACAGGTCCGTGTGTTCCGTGTACCAGGGACATTGTAAGCAGGCATCGCGACCGTCCAAAGCAGTTGTATGGGTTGTTTTGGCCTTGACTCGAGCCACAGCCCCCAGTGTTTGAAACACACCCACAAAAGGAAGAACTCGTCACCTGAGGTACATTTTGCCCTGCCAGAGCGCGCCACGCAGCCAGGTGGTTTTCCTATTGGTTGTTGTGCCAAGCTACCATAGCAGGCAATTGCACAGGTATACTGTCCAGAGTTCCAAACGAAAGCAGATAGCCCCTCTCGCCTAGGCGCAGCTGCCTAGTCGATAAAGCCCCAGGCACTGGTGCTCCTGAGGGCTGCGGGGACAGCCAGGTCTACGCTGGTGGCAGGAGGCTCTGGGCTTCAGTGCCCTGCCAGTGGGCCCTACTTGAGTATACGTGCTCTTGCATGGGGTGGAGTCGGTCTCAGGTGGGGCCTCCCTCCACATGCCTCTCCTGTCCCTTTGGCTGAAGCTGAGCCCGGCACTGGGGGTTTGTGCCTGCGCAGGAGCCTTGAATCTCTGGACAGGCCCCGTGCCAGCTGGGACCGGAGCCTCAGCCCAGCTGCAAGCCCTAGGCTCAAGTTCCTTGGACTTGCCCAGGTCAGCTAAGAGGGAGGAGAAGATGGTCGCCAGCACAGCAGGAAGCAATAGTGCCAACACCTGGCAGCGGGAGAAGCGCCTCCAACAGCCCTGTGGGATCTCAGCCCCGTCTGGCTCCAGCCGCCGCCCCCCCCAGCCGGGCCTCTCCCCCCCGCCGCCGAGCCGGGACCCAGGCACAGGCGCCCCAGCCGCCGGGGAGGCCACGCCCCCTGCCGCCCCCGCCCCCGGCAGACTCGACCCG
The DNA here is from genome assembly GCF_030445035.2 of Dasypus novemcinctus. Classification (NCBI taxonomy): domain Eukaryota; kingdom Metazoa; phylum Chordata; class Mammalia; order Cingulata; family Dasypodidae; genus Dasypus; species Dasypus novemcinctus. The sequence continues at coordinate 20,106 of NW_026688429.1, read as the reverse complement.
CCCCCGCCCCGCCTCCGTTGCTCTGGAGACCGTGGCTGCTGGCGGGAGGGGCCTAAGGCCTGGAGGTGTAAGACAGTTGTGATGAGGGGGAGAATTCTCCACTCGGGAGTTGTCCCCAGTGGTAGTGGCGGGACACGTGCGGCCACTAGACATCCTGCCGAAACCCACCGAATGCACTTCCGGGAGCGTGTCGACTGCCAGGAAAACTCACGCGCCGGGCTTAGGGGTTAGCGGGGTTCCCAAATGGACACATCGAATGCCCGCCAGAGGCCACGGGAAGGAAAGGGGTCGCTGGCGTGCTAGGACCCTGCTGGGTGGGGGCTGTGCTGGAAGGGAACCTCTGCTATGGTGTCGTGGACTGTTGTTTTTTCTCCTCTACGTCTGATGAAAACAAAAGAGACAGAGGAAGCTCCAGGAACAAGCCAGCGGCTCCGGTGCGGAAACTCAGAGCCCAAACTACCACCGCTAGGGGCCGCTGTGGGAAAAGAATGGTTCCTTCCTGGGTTCCAAGGCAGGGGGAGGGGCAGGGCCCCTTGCAGAAGGGGCTGTGGGGGAGGGGACCCCTGAGCCAGACCTGGGACTGGGCTGAGACCCTCTCTCCATCCGAGAGCGAGAGCGAGAGCGAGAGCTCACCTGGTGCAGGCCAAGTGTCTGCGTTGGGCCAGGCTGCCCGGTCGGTCCCTCTGAAGAGGGGGGTTCCTCGCCAACCAACGTCCCCGAGGCCTCGTCAAGCGGGGGCCTACCTAGGGCCGGCGTTGCCCTGCAGGTCTCTCCCACGCCAATGGTCACAGACGTGCTGACTCCCATCGCCGTCACCTCCACCGTTTTGGGACCGGAAAACCTGGCCTTTCCCACAGGTGGCCTGAGGGCTTCTGCCTTGGCTGCCTGCCAGGCCCGGAGGGGCCTGTCTCTCAGAGACCAGAGGCTCAGAGTCTTCCCCTTCCTCGTCAGTGTCCACTCTTGCTCTGTGTTTCTTTTCTGGGGTGAGAGGGGCGGGCCCCTGAGCACCCAGGCGACTCTCAGACATGAGCGTGCCCTTTTTCCTCTCGCCCGACTTTGTGGTACCGTACGAAAGAACATTTATCTTTTCTCCGGGTTCGGCGGACCCAAAACGAAGCTGCTTACCTGTTGGGTTGTGAGGCTTTTCAGGGGAAAGCATTTCTGCTCACTTGAGGCTCACCGCGGTCAATTGGGCTTACAGGTCCGTGTGTTCCGTGTACCAGGGACATTGTAAGCAGGCATCGCGACCGTCCAAAGCAGTTGTATGGGTTGTTTTGGCCTTGACTCGAGCCACAGCCCCCAGCGTTTGAAACACACCCACAAAAGGAAGAACTCGTCACCTGAGGTACATTTTGCCCTGCCAGAGCGCGCCACGCAGCCAGGTGGTTTTCCTATTGGTTGTCGTGCCAAGCTACCATAGCAGGCAATTGCACAGGTATACTGTCCAGAGTTCCAAACGAAAGCAGATAGCCCCTCTCGCCTAGGCGCAGCTGCCTAGTCGATAAAGCCCCAGGCACTGGTGCTCCTGAGGGCTGCGGGGACAGCCAGGTCTACGCTGGTGGCAGGAGGCTCTGGGCTTCAGTGCCCTGCCAGTGGGCCCTACTTGAGTATACGTGCTCTTGCATGGGGTGGAGTCGGTCTCAGGTGGGGCCTCCCTCCACATGCCTCTGCTGTCCCTTTGGCTGAAGCTGAGCCCGGCACTGGGGCTTTGTGCCTGCGCAGGAGCCTTGAATCTCTGGACAGGCGCCGTGCCAGCTGGGACCGGAGCCTCAGCCCAGCTGCAAGCCCTAGGCTCAAGTTCCTTGGACTTGCCCAGGTCAGCTAAGAGGGAGGAGAAGATGGTCGCCAGCACAGCAGGAAGCAATAGTGCCGACACCTGGCAGCGGGAGAAGCGCCTCCAACAGCCCTGTGGGATCTCAGCCCCGTCTGGCTCCAGCCGCCGCCCCCCCCCAGCCGGGCCTCTCCCCCCCGCCGCCGAGCCGGGACCCAGGCACAGGCGCCCAAGCCCGCCGGGGAGGCCACGCCCCCTGCCGCCCCCGCCCCCGGCAGAATCGCCCCGCCCCCGCCCCGCCTCCGTTGCTCTGGCGACCGTGGCTGCTGGCGGGAGGGGCCTAAGGCCTGGAGGTGTAAGACAGTTGTGATGAGGGGGAGAATTCTCCACTCGGGAGTTGTCCCCAGTGGTAGTGGCGGGACACGTGCGGCCACTAGACATCCTGCCGAAACCCACCGAATGCACTTCCGGGAGCGTGTCGACTGCCAGGAAAACTCACGCGCCGGGCTTAGGGGTTAGCGGGGTTCCCAAATGGACACATCGAATGCCCGCCAGAGGCCACGGGAAGGAAAGGGGTCGCTGGCGTGCTAGGACCCTGCTGGTGGGGGCTGTGCTGGAAGGGAACCTCTGCTATGGTGTCGTGGACTGTTGTTTTCTCCTCTACGTCTGATGAAAAGAAAAGAGACAGAGGAAGCTCCAGGAACAAGCCAGCGGCTCCGGTGCGGAAACTCAGAGCCCAAACTACCACCGCTAGGGGCCGCTGTGGGAAAAGAATGGTTCCTTCCTGGGTTCCAAGGCAGGGGGAGGGGCAGGGCCCCTTGCAGAAGGGGCTGTGGGGGAGGGGACCCCTGAGCCAGACCTGGGACTGGGCTGAGACCCTCTCTCCATCCGAGAGCGAGAGCGAGAGCGAGAGCTCACCTGGTGCAGGCCAAGTGACTGCGTTGGGCCAGGCTGCCCGGTCGGTCCCTCTGAAGAGGGGGGTTCCTCGCCAACCAACATCCCCGAGGCCTCGTCAAGCGGGGCCTACCTAGGGCCGGCGTTGCCCTGCAGGTCTCTCCCACGCCAATGGTCACAGACGTGCTGACTCCCATCGCCGTCACCTCCACCGTTTTGGGACCGGAAAACCTGGCCTTTCCCACAGGTGGCCTGAGGGCTTCTGCCTTGGCTGCCTGCCAGGCCCGGAGGGGCCTGTCTCTCAGAGACCAGAGGCTCAGAGTCTTCCCCTTCCTCGTCAGTGTCCACTCTTGCTCTGTGTTTCTTTTCTGGGGTGAGAGGGGCGGGCCCCTGAGCACCCAGGCGACTCTCAGACATGAGCGTGCCCTTTTTCCTCTCGCCCGACTTTGTGGTACCGTACGAAAGAACATTTATCTTTTCTCCGGGTTCGGCGGACCCAAAACGAAGCTGCTTACCTGTTGGGTTGTGAGGCTTTTCAGGGGAAAGCATTTCTGCTCACTTGAGGCTCACCGCGGTCAATTGGGCTTACAGGTCCGTGTGTTCCGTCTACCAGGGACATTGTAAGCAGGCATCGCGACCGTCCAAAGCAGTTGTATGGGTTGTTTTGGCCTTGACTCGAGCCACAGCCCCCAGTGTTTGAAACACACCCACAAAAGGAAGAACTCGTCACCTGAGGTACATTTTGCCCTGCCAGAGCGCGCCACGCAGCCAGGTGGTTTTCCTATTGGTTGTCGTGCCAAGCTACCATAGCAGGCAATTGCACAGGTATACTGTCCAGAGTTCCAAAAGAAAGCAGATAGCCCCTCTCGCCTAGGCGCAGCTGCCTAGTCGATAAAGCCCCAGGCACTGGTGCTCCTGAGGGCTGCGGGGACAGCCAGGTCTACGCTGGTGGCAGGAGGCTCTGGGCTTCAGTGCCCTGCCAGTGGGCCCTACTTGAGTATACGTGCTCTTGCATGGGGTGGAGTCGGTCTCAGGTGGGGCCTCCCTCCACATGCCTCTGCTGTCCCTTTGGCTGAAGCTGAGCCCGGCACTGGGGCTTTGTGCCTGCGCAGGAGCCTTGAATCTCTGGACAGGCGCCGTGCCAGCTGGGACCGGAGCCTCAGCCCAGCTGCAAGCCTTAGGCTCAAGTTCCTTGGACTTGCCCAGGTCAGCTAAGAGGGAGGAGAAGATGGTCGCCAGCACAGCAGGAAGCAATAGTGCCGACACCTGGCAGCGGGAGAAGCGCCTCCAACAGCCCTGTGGGATCTCAGCCCCGTCTGGCTCCAGCCGCCGCCCCCCCCAGCCGGGCCTCTCCCCCCCGCCGCCGAGCCGGGACCCAGGCACAGGCGCCCAAGCCCGCCGGGGAGGCCACGCCCCCTGCCGCCCCCGCCCCCGGCAGACTCGCCCCGCCTCCGCCCCACCTCCGTTACTCTGGCGACCGTGGCTGCTGGCGGGAGGGGCCTAAGGCCTGGAGGTGTAAGACAGTTGTGATGAGGGGGAGAATTCTCCACTCGGGAGTTGTCCCCAGTGGTAGTGGCGGGACACGTGCGGCCACTAGACATCCTGCCGAAACCCACCGAATGCACTTCCGGGAGCGTGTCGACTGCCAGGAAAACTCACGCGCCGGGCTTAGGGGTTAGCGGGGTTCCCAAATGGACACATCGAATGCCCGCCAGAGGCCACGGGAAGGAAAGGGGTCGCTGGCGTGCTAGGACCCTGCTGGGTGGGGGCTGTGCTGGAAGGGAACCTCTGCTTTGGTGTCGTGGACTGTTGTTTTCTCCTCTACGTCTGATGAAAAGAAAAGAGACAGAGGAAGCTCCAGGAACAAGCCAGCGGCTCCGGTGCGGAAACTCAGAGCCCAAACTACCACCGCTAGGGGCCGCTGTGGGAAAAGAATGGTTCCTTCCTGGGTTCCAAGGCAGGGGGAGGGGCAGGGCCCCTTGCAGAAGGGGCTGTGGGGGAGGGGACCCCTGAGCCAGACCTGGGACTGGGCTGAGACCCTCTCTCCATCCGAGAGCGAGAGCGAGAGCGAGAGCTCACCTGGTGCAGGCCAAGTGTCTGCGTTGGGCCAGGCTGCCCGGTCGGTCCCTCTGAAGAGGGGGGTTCCTCGCCAACCAACGTCCCCGAGGCCTCGTCAAGCGGGCGCCTACCTAGGGCCGGCGTTGCCCTGCAGGTCTCTCCCACGCCAATGGTCACAGACGTGCTGACTCCCATCGCCGTCACCTCCACCGTTTTGGGACCGGAAAACCTGGCCTTTCCCACAGGTGGCCTGAGGGCTTCTGCCTTGGCTGCCTGCCAGGCCCGGAGGGGCCTGTCTCTCAGAGACCAGAGGCTCAGAGTCTTCCCCTTCCTCGTCAGTGTCCACTCTTGCTCTGTGTTTCTTTTCTGGGGTGAGAGGGGCGGGCCCCTGAGCACCCAGGCGACTCTCAGACATGAGCGTGCCCTTTTTCCTCTCGCCCGACTTTGTGGTACCGTACGAAAGAACATTTATCTTTTCTCCGGGTTCGGCGGACCCAAAACGAAGCTGCTTACCTGTTGGGTTGTGAGGCTTTTCAGGGGAAAGCATTTCTGCTCACTTGAGGCTCACCGCGGTCAATTGGGCTTACAGGTCCGTGTGTTCCGTGTACCAGGGACATTGTAAGCAGGCATCGCGACCGTCCAAAGCAGTTGTATGGGTTGTTTTGGCCTTGACTCGAGCCACAGCCCCCAGCGTTTGAAACACACCCACAAAAGGAAGAACTCGTCACCTGAGGTACATTTTGCCCTGCCAGAGCGCGCCACGCAGCCAGGTGGTTTTCCTATTGGTTGTCGTGCCAAGCTACCATAGCAGGCAATTGCACAGGTATACTGTCCAGAGTTCCAAACGAAAGCAGATAGCCCCTCTCGCCTAGGCGCAGCTGCCTAGTCGATAAAGCCCCAGGCACTGGTGCTCCTGAGGGCTGCGGGGACAGCCAGGTCTACGCTGGTGGCAGGAGGCTCTGGGCTTCAGTGCCCTGCCAGTGGGCCCTACTTGAGTATACGTGCTCTTGCATGGGGTGGAGTCGGTCTCAGGTGGGGCCTCCCTCCACATGCCTCTGCTGTCCCTTTGGCTGAAGCTGAGCCCGGCACTGGGGGTTTGTGCCTGCGCAGGAGCCTTGAATCTCTGGACAGGCGCCGTGCCAGCTGGGACCGGAGCCTCAGCCCAGCTGCAAGCCCTAGGCTCAAGTTCCTTGGACTTGCCCAGGTCAGCTAAGAGGGAGGAGAAGATGGTCGCCAGCACAGCAGGAAGCAATAGTGCCGACACCTGGCAGCGGGAGAAGCGCCTCCAACAGCCCTGTGGGATCTCAGCCCCGTCTGGCTCCAGCCGCCGCCCCCCGCAGCCGGGCCTCTCCCCCCCGCCGCCGAGCCGGGACCCAGGCACAGGCGCCCAAGCCCGCCGGGGAGGCCACGCCCCCTGCCGCCCCCGCCCCCGGCAGACTCGCCCCGCCCCCGCCCCGCCTCCGTTGCTCTGGCGACCGTGGCTGCTGGCGGGAGGGGCCTAAGGCCTGGAGGTGTAAGACAGTTGTGATGAGGGGGAGAATTCTCCACTCGGGAGTTGTCCCCAGTGGTAGTGGCGGGACACGTGCGGCCACTAGACATCCTGCCGAAACCCACCGAATGCACTTCCGGGAGCGTGTCGACTGCCAGGAAAACTCACGCGCCGGGCTTAGGGGTTAGCGGGGTTCCCAAATGGACACATCGAATGCCCGCCAGAGGCCACGGGAAGGAAAGGGGTCGCTGGCGTGCTAGGACCCTGCTGGGTGGGGGCTGTGCTGGAAGGGAACCTCTGCTATGGTGTCGTGGACTGTTGTTTTCTCCTCTACGTCTGATGAAAAGAAAAGAGACAGAGGAAGCTCCAGGAACAAGCCAGCGGCTCCGGTGCGGAAACTCAGAGCCCAAACTACCACCGCTAGGGGCCGCTGTGGGAAAAGAATGGTTCCTTCCTGGGTTCCAAGGCAGGGGGAGGGGCAGGGCCCCTTGCAGAAGGGGCTGTGGGGGAGGGGACCCCTGAGCCAGACCTGGGACTGGGCTGAGACCCTCTCTCCATCCGAGAGCGAGAGCGAGAGCGAGAGCTCACCTGGTGCAGGCCAAGTGTCTGCGTTGGGCCAGGCTGCCCGGTCGGTCCCTCTGAAGAGGGGGGTTCCTCGCCAACCAACGTCCCCGAGGCCTCGTCAAGCGGGCGCCTACCTAGGGCCGGCGTTGCCCTGCAGGTCTCTCCCACGCCAATGGTCACAGACGTGCTGACTCCCATCGCCGTCACCTCCACCGTTTTGGGACCGGAAAACCTGGCCTTTCCCACAGGTGGCCTGAGGGCTTCTGCCTTGGCTGCCTGCCAGGCCCGGAGGGGCCTGTCTCTCAGAGACCAGAGGCTCAGAGTCTTCCCCTTCCTCGTCAGTGTCCACTCTTGCTCTGTGTTTCTTTTCTGGGGTGAGAGGGGCGGGCCCCTGAGCACCCAGGCGACTCTCAGACATGAGCGTGCCCTTTTTCCTCTCGCCCGACTTTGTGGTACCGTACGAAAGAACATTTATCTTTTCTCCGGGTTCGGCGGACCCAAAACGAAGCTGCTTACCTGTTGGGTTGTGAGGCTTTTCAGGGGAAAGCATTTCTGCTCACTTGAGGCTCACCGCGGTCAATTGGGCTTACAGGTCCGTGTGTTCCGTGTACCAGGGACATTGTAAGCAGGCATCGCGACCGTCCAAAGCAGTTGTATGGGTTGTTTTGGCCTTGACTCGAGCCACAGCCCCCAGCGTTTGAAACACACCCACAAAAGGAAGAACTCGTCACCTGAGGTACATTTTGCCCTGCCAGAGCGCGCCACGCAGCCAGGTGGTTTTCCTATTGGTTGTCGTGCCAAGCTACCATAGCAGGCAATTGCACAGGTATACTGTCCAGAGTTCCAAACGAAAGCAGATAGCCCCTCTCGCCTAGGCGCAGCTGCCTAGTCGATAAAGCCCCAGGCACTGGTGCTCCTGAGGGCTGCGGGGACAGCCAGGTCTACGCTGGTGGCAGGAGGCTCTGGGCTTCAGTGCCCTGCCAGTGGGCCCTACTTGAGTATACGTGCTCTTGCATGGGGTGGAGTCGGTCTCAGGTGGGGCCTCCCTCCACATGCCTCTGCTGTCCCTTTGGCTGAAGCTGAGCCCGGCACTGGGGCTTTGTGCCTGCGCAGGAGCCTTGAATCTCTGGACAGGCGCCGTGCCAGCTGGGACCGGAGCCTCAGCCCAGCTGCAAGGCCTAGGCTCAAGTTCCTTGGACTTGCCCAGGTCAGCTAAGAGGGAGGAGAAGATGGTCGCCAGCACAGCAGGAAGCAATAGTGCCGACACCTGGCAGCGGGAGAAGCGCCTCCAACAGCCCTGTGGGATCTCAGCCCCGTCTGGCTCCAGCCGCCGCCCCCCGCAGCTGGGCCTCTCCCCCCCGCCGCCGAGCCTGGACCCAGGCACAGGCGCCCAAGCCCGCCGGGGAGGCCACGCCCCCTGCCGCCCCCGCCCCCGGCAGACTCGCCCCGCCCCCGCCCCGCCTCCGTTGCTCTGGCGACCGTGGCTGCTGGCGGGAGGGGCCTAAGGCCTGGAGGTGTAAGACAGTTGTGATGAGGGGGAGAATTCTCCACTCGGGAGTTGTCCCCAGTGGTAGTGGCGGGACACGTGCGGCCACTAGACATCCTGCCGAAACCCACCGAATGCACTTCCGGGAGCGTGTCGACTGCCAGGAAAACTCACGCGCCGGGCTTAGGGGTTAGCGGGGTTCCCAAATGGACACATCGAATGCCCGCCAGAGGCCACGGGAAGGAAAGGGGTCGCTGGCGTGCTAGGACCCTGCTGGGTGGGGGCTGTGCTGGAAGGGAACCTCTGCTATGGTGTCGTGGACTGTTGTTTTCTCCTCTACGTCTGATGAAAAAAAAGAGACAGAGGAAGCTCCAGGAACAAGCCAGCGGCTCCGGTGCGGAAACTCAGAGCCCAAACTACCACCGCTAGGGGCCGCTGTGGGAAAAGAATGGTTCCTTCCTGGGTTCCAAGGCAGGGGGAGGGGCAGGGCCCCTTGCAGAAGGGGCTGTGGGGGAGGGGACCCCTGAGCCAGACCTGGGACTGGGCTGAGACCCTCTCTCCATCCGAGAGCGAGAGCGAGAGCGAGAGCTCACCTGGTGCAGGCCAAGTGTCTGCGTTGGGCCAGGCTGCCCGGTCGGTCCCTCTGAAGAGGGGGGTTCCTCGCCAACCAACGTCCCCGAGGCCTCGTCAAGCGGGGGCCTACCTAGGGCCGGCGTTGCCCTGCAGGTCTCTCCCACGCCAATGGTCACAGACGTGCTGACTCCCATCGCCGTCACCTCCACCGTTTTGGGACCGGAAAACCTGGCCTTTCCCACAGGTGGCCTGAGGGCTTCTGCCTTGGCTGCCTGCCAGGCCCGGAGGGGCCTGTCTCTCAGAGACCAGAGGCTCAGAGTCTTCCCCTTCCTCGTCAGTGTCCACTCTTGCTCTGTGTTTCTTTTCTGGGGTGAGAGGGGCGGGCCCCTGAGCACCCAGGCGACTCTCAGACATGAGCGTGCCCTTTTTCCTCTCGCCCGACTTTGTGGTACCGTACGAAAGAACATTTATCTTTTCTCCGGGTTCGGCGGACCCAAAACGAAGCTGCTTACCTGTTGGGTTGTGAGGCTTTTCAGGGGAAAGCATTTCTGCTCACTTGAGGCTCACCGCGGTCAATTGGGCTTACAGGTCCGTGTGTTCCGTGTACCAGGGACATTGTAAGCAGGCATCGCGACCGTCCAAAGCAGTTGTATGGGTTGTTTTGGCCTTGACTCGAGCCACAGCCCCCAGCGTTTGAAACACACCCACAAAAGGAAGAACTCGTCACCTGAGGTACATTTTGCCCTGCCAGAGCGCGCCACGCAGCCAGGTGGTTTTCCTATTGGTTGTCGTGCCAAGCTACCATAGCAGGCAATTGCACAGGTATACTGTCCAGAGTTCCAAACGAAAGCAGATAGCCCCTCTCGCCTAGGCGCAGCTGCCTAGTCGATAAAGCCCCAGGCACTGGTGCTCCTGAGGGCTGCGGGGACAGCCAGGTCTACGCTGGTGGCAGGAGGCTCTGGGCTTCAGTGCCCTGCCAGTGGGCCCTACTTGAGTATACGTGCTCTTGCATGGGGTGGAGTCGGTCTCAGGTGGGGCCTCCCTCCACATGCCTCTCCTGTCCCTTTGGCTGAAGCTGAGCCCGGCACCGAGGGTTTGTGCCTGCGCAGGAGCCTTGAATCTCTGGACAGGCGCCGTGCCAGCTGGGACCGGAGCCTCAGCCCAGCTGCAAGCCCTAGGCTCAAGTTCCTTGGACTTGCCCAGGTCAGCTAAGAGGGAGGAGAAGATGGTCGCCAGCACAGCAGGAAGCAATAGTGCCGACACCTGGCAGCGGGAGAAGCGCCTCCAACAGCCCTGTGGGATCTCAGCCCCGTCTGGCTCCAGCCGCCGCCCCCCCCCAGCCGGGCCTCTCCCCCCCGCCGCCGAGCCGGGACCCAGGCACAGGCGCCCAAGCCCGCCGGGGAGGCCACGCCCCCTGCCGCCCCCGCCCCCGGCAGACTCGCCCCGCCCCCGCCCCGCCTCCGTTGCTCTGGCGACCGTGGCTGCTGGCGGGAGGGGCCTAAGGCCTGGAGGTGTAAGACAGTTGTGATGAGGGGGAGAATTCTCCACTCGGGAGTTGTCCCCAGTGGTAGTGGCGGGACACGTGCGGCCACTAGACATCCTGCCGAAACCCACCGAATGCACTTCCGGGAGCGTGTCGACTGCCAGGAAAACTCACGCGCCGGGCTTAGGGGTTAGCGGGGTTCCCAAATGGACACATCGAATGCCCGCCAGAGGCCACGGGAAGGAAAGGGGTCGCTGGCGTGCTAGGACCCTGCTGGGTGGGGGCTGTGCTGGAAGGGAACCTCTGCTATGGTGTCGTGGACTGTTGTTTTCTCCTCTACGTCTGATGAAAAGAAAAGAGACAGAGGACGCTCCAGGAACAAGCCAGCGGCTCCGGTGCGGAAACTCAGAGCCCAAACTACCACCGCTAGGGGCCGCTGTGGGAAAAGAACGGTTCCTTCCTGGGTTCCAAGGCAGGGGGAGGGGCAGGGCCCCTTGCAGAAGGGGCTGTGGGGGGAGGGGACCCCTGAGCCAGACCTGGGACTGGGCTGAGACCCTCTCTCCATCCGAGAGCGAGAGCGAGAGCGAGAGCTCACCTGGTGCAGGCCAAGTGTCTGCGTTGGGCCAGGCTGCCCGGTCGGTCCCTCTGAAGAGGGGGGTTCCTCGCCAACCAACGTCCCCGAGGCCTCGTCAAGCGGGGGCCTACCTAGGGCCGGCGTTGCCCTGCAGGTCTCTCCCACGCCAATGGTCACAGACGTGCTGACTCCCATCGCCGTCACCTCCACCGTTTTGGGACCGGAAAACCTGGCCCTTTCCCACAGGTGGCCTGAGGGCTTCTGCCTTGGCTGCCTGCCAGGCCCGGAGGGGCCTGTCTCTCAGAGACCAGAGGCTCAGAGTCTTCCCCTTCCTCGTCAGTGTCCACTCTTGCTCTGTGTTTCTTTTCTGGGGTGAGAGGGGCGGGCCCCTGAGCACCCAGGCGACTCTCAGACATGAGCGTGCCCTTTTTCCTCTCGCCCGACTTTGTGGTACCGTACGAAAGAACATTTATCTTTTCTCCGGGTTCGGCGGACCCAAAACGAAGCTGCTTACCTGTTGGGTTGTGAGGCTTTTCAGGGGAAAGCATTTCTGCTCACTTGAGGCTCACCGCGGTCAATTGGGCTTACAGGTCCGTGTGTTCCGTGTACCAGGGACATTGTAAGCAGGCATCGCGACCGTCCAAAGCAGTTGTATGGGTTGTTTTGGCCTTGACTCGAGCCACAGCCCCCAGCGTTTGAAACACACCCACAAAAGGAAGAACTCGTCACCTGAGGTACATTTTGCCCTGCCAGAGCGCGCCACGCAGCCAGGTGGTTTTCCTATTGGTTGTCGTGCCAAGCTACCATAGCAGGCAATTGCACAGGTATACTGTCCAGAGTTCCAAACGAAAGCAGATAGCCCCTCTCGCCTAGGCGTAGCTGCCTAGTCGATAAAGCCCCAGGCACTGGTGCTCCTGAGGGCTGCGGGGACAGCCAGGTCTACGCAGGTGGCAGGAGGCTCTGGGCTTCAGTGCCCTGCCAGTGGGCCCTACTTGAGTATACGTGCTCTTGCATGGGGTGGAGTCGGTCTCAGGTGGGGCCTCCCTCCACATGCCTCTCCTGTCCCTTTGGCTGAAGCTGAGCCCGGCACTGGGGCTTTGTGCCTGCGCAGGAGCCTTGAATCTCTGGACAGGCTCCGTGCCAGCTGGGACCGAAGCCTCAGCCCAGCTGCAAGCCCTAGGCTCAAGTTCCTTGGACTTGCCCAGGTCAGCTAAGAGGGAGGAGAAGATGGTCGCCAGCACAGCAGGAAGCAATAGTGCCGACACCTGGCAGCGTGAGAAGCGCCTCCAACAGCCCTGTGGGATCTCAGCCCCGTCTGGCTCCAGCCGCCGCCCCCCCCAGCCGGGCCTCTCCCCCCCGCCGCCGAGCCGGGACCCAGGCACAGGCGCCCAAGCCCGCCGGGGAGGCCACGCCCCCTGCCGCCCCCGCCCCCGGCAGACTCGCCCCGCCCCCGCCCCGCCTCCGTTGCTCTGGAGACCGTGGCTGCTGGCGGGAGGGGCCTAAGGCCTGGAGGTGTAAGACAGTTGTGATGAGGGGGAGAATTCTCCACTCGGGAGTTGTCCCCAGTGGTAGTGGCGGGACACGTGCGGCCACTAGACATCCTGCCGAAACCCACCGAATGCACTTCCGGGAGCGTGTCGACTGCCAGGAAAACTCACGCGCCGGGCTTAGGGGTTAGCGGGGTTCCCAAATGGACACATCGAATGCCCGCCAGAGGCCACGGGAAGGAAAGGGGTCGCTGGCGTGCTAGGACCCTGCTGGGTGGGGTCTGTGCTGGAAGGGAACCTCTGCTATGGTGTCGTGGACTGTTGTTTTCTCCTCTACGTCTGATGAAAAGAAAAGAGACAGAGGACGCTCCAGGAACAAGCCAGCGGCTCCGGTGCGGAAACTCAGAGCCCAAACTACCACCGCTAGGGGCCGCTGTGGGAAAAGAATGGTTCCTTCCTGGGTTCCAAGGCAGGGGGAGGGGCAGGGCCCCTTGCAGAAGGGGCTGTGGGGGAGGGGACCCCTGAGCCAGACCTGGGACTGGGCTGAGACCCTCTCTCCATCCGAGAGCGAGAGCGAGAGCGAGAGCTCACCTGGTGCAGGCCAAGTGTCTGCGTTGGGCCAGGCTGCCCGGTCGGTCCCTCTGAAGAGGGGGGTTCCTCGCCAACCAACGTCCCCGAGGCCTCGTCAAGCGGGCGCCTACCTAGGGCCGGCGTTGCCCTGCAGGTCTCTCCCACGCCAATGGTCACAGACGTGCTGACTCCCATCGCCGTCACCTCCACCGTTTTGGGACCGGAAAACCTGGCCTTTCCCACAGGTGGCCTGAGGGCTTCTGCCTTGGCTGCCTGCCAGGCCCGGAGGGGCCTGTCTCTCAGAGACCAGAGGCTCAGAGTCTTCCCCTTCCTCGTCAGTGTCCACTCTTGCTCTGTGTTTCTATTCTGGGGTGAGAGGGGCGGGCCCCTGAGCACCCAGGCGACTCTCAGACATGAGCGTGCCCCTTTTCCTCTCGCCCGACTTTGTGGTACCGTACGAAAGAACATTTATCTTTTCTCCGGGTTCGGCGGACCCAAAACGAAGCTGCTTACCTGTTGGGTTGTAAGGCTTTTCAGGGGAAAGCATTTCTGCTCACTTGAGGCTCACCGCGGTCAATTGGGCTTAAAGGTCCGTGTGTTCCGCGTACCAGGGACATTGTAAGCAGGCATCGCGACCGTCCAAAGCAGTTGTATGGGTTGTTTTGGCCTTGACTCGAGCCACAGCCCCCAGTGTTTGAAACACACCCACAAAAGGAAGAACTCGTCACCTGAGGTACATTTTGCCCTGCCAGAGCGCGCCACGCAGCCAGGTGGTTTTCCTATTGGTTGTCGTGCCAAGCTACCATAGCAGGCAATTGCACAGGTATACTGTCCAGAGTTCCAAACGAAAGCAGATAGCCCCTCTCGCCTAGGCGCAGCTGCCTAGTCGATAAAACCCCAGGCACTGGTGCTCCTGAGGGCTGCGGGGACAGCCAGGTCTACGCTGGTGGCAGGAGGCTCTGGGCTTCAGTGCCCTGCCAGTGGGCCCTACTTGAGTATACGTGCTCTTGCATGCGGTGGAGTCGGTCTCAGGTGGGGCCTCCCTCCACTTGCCTCTCCTGTCCCTTTGGCTGAAGCTGAGCCCGGCACTGGGGGTTTGTGCCTGCGCAGGAGCCTTGAATCTCTGGACAGGCGCCATGCCAACTGGGACCGGAGCCTCAGCCCAGCTGCAAGGCCTAGGCTCAAGTTCCTTGGACTTGCCCATGTCAGCTAAGAGGGAGGAGAAGATGGTCGCCAGCACAGCAGGAAGCAATAGTGCCGACACCTGGCAGCGGGAGAAGCGCCTCCAACAGCCCTGTGGGATCTCAGCCCCGTCTGGCTCCAGCCGCCGCCCCCCCCAGCCGGGCCTCTCCCCCCCGCCGCCGAGCCGGGACCCAGGCACAGGCGCCCAAGCCCGCCGGGGAGGCCACGCCCCCTGCCGCCCCCGCCCCCGGCAGACTCGCCCCGCCCCCGCCCCGCCTCCGTTGCTCTGGAGACCGTGGCTGCTGGCGGGAGGGGCCTAAGGCCTGGAGGTGTAAGACAGTTGTGATGAGGGGGAGAATTCTCCACTCGGGAGTTGTCCCCAGTGGTAGTGGCGGGACACGTGCGGCCACTAGACATCCTGCCGAAACCCACCGAATGCACTTCCGGGAGCGTGTCGACTGCCAGGAAAACTCACGCGCCGGGCTTAGGGGTTAGCGGGGTTCCCAAATGGACACATCGAATGCCCCCCAGATGCCACGGGAAGGAAAGGGGTCGCTGGCGTGCTAGGACCCTGCTGGGTGGGGTCTGTGCTGGAAGGGAACCTCTGCTATGGTGTCGTGGACTGTTGTTTTCTCCTCTACGTCTGATGAAAAGAAAAGAGACAGAGGACGCTCCAGGAACAAGCCAGCGGCTCCGGTGCGGAAACTCAGAGCCCAAACTACCACCGCTAGGGGCCGCTGTGGGAAAAGAATGGTTCCTTCCTGGGTTCCAAGGCAGGGGGAGGGGCAGGGCCCCTTGCAGAAGGGGCTGTGGGGGAGGGGACCCCTGAGCCAGACCTGGGACTGGGCTGAGACCCTCTCTCCATCCGAGAGCGAGAGCGAGAGCGAGAGCTCACCTGGTGCAGGCCAAGTGTCTGCGTTGGGCCAGGCTGCCCGGTCGGTCCCTCTGAAGAGGGGGGTTCCTCGCCAACCAACGTCCCCGAGGCCTCGTCAAGCGGGCGCCTACCTAGGGCCGGCGTTGCCCTGCAGGTCTCTCCCACGCCAATGGTCACAGACGTGCTGACTCCCATCGCCGTCACCTCCACCGTTTTGGGACCGGAAAACCTGGCCTTTCCCACAGGTGGCCTGAGGGCTTCTGCCTTGGCTGCCTGCCAGGCCCGGAGGGGCCTGTCTCTCAGAGACCAGAGGCTCAGAGTCTTCCCCTTCCTCGTCAGTGTCCACTCTTGCTCTGTGTTTCTTTTCTGGGGTGAGAGGGGCGGGCCCCTGAGCACCCAGGCGACTCTCAGACATGAGCGTGCCCTTTTTCCTCTCGCCCGACTTTGTGGTACCGTACGAAAGAACATTTATCTTTTCTCCGGGTTCGGCGGACCCAAAACGAAGCTGCTTACCTGTTGGGTTGTGAGGCTTTTCAGGGGAAAGCATTTCTGCTCACTTGAGGCTCACCGCGGTCAATTGGGCTTACAGGTCCGTGTGTTCCGTGTACCAGGGACATTGTAAGCAGGCATCGCGACCGTCCAAAGCAGTTGTATGGGTTGTTTTGGCCTTGACTCGAGCCACAGCCCCCAGTGTTTGAAACACACCCACAAAAGGAAGAACTCGTCACCTGAGGTACATTTTGCCCTGCCAGAGCGCGCCACGCAGCCAGGTGGTTTTCCTATTGGTTGTCGTGCCAAGCTACCATAGCAGGCAATTGCACAGGTATACTGTCCAGAGTTCCAAACGAAAGCAGATAGCCCCTCTCGCCTAGGCGCAGCTGCCTAGTCGATAAAGCCCCAGGCACTGGTGCTCCTGAGGGCTGCGGGGACAGCCAGGTCTACGCTGGTGGCAGGAGGCTCTGGGCTTCAGTGCCCTGCCAGTGGGCCCTACTTGAGTATACGTGCTCTTGCATGGGGTGGAGTCGGTCTCAGGTGGGGCCTCCCTCCACATGCCTCTCCTGTCCCTTTGGCTGAAGCTGAGCCCGGCACTGGGGGTTTGTGCCTGCGCAGGAGCCTTGAATCTCTGGACAGGCCCCGTGCCAGCTGGGACCGGAGCCTCAGCCCAGCTGCAAGCCCTAGGCTCAAGTTCCTTGGACTTGCCCAGGTCAGCTAAGAGGGAGGAGAAGATGGTCGCCAGCACAGCAGGAAGCAATAGTGCCAACACCTGGCAGCGGGAGAAGCGCCTCCAACAGCCCTGTGGGATCTCAGCCCCGTCTGGCTCCAGCCGCCGCCCCCCCCAGCCGGGCCTCTCCCCCCCGCCGCCGAGCCGGGACCCAGGCACAGGCGCCCCAGCCCGCCGGGGAGGCCACGCCCCCTGCCGCCCCCGCCCCCGGCACACTCGACCCGCCCCCGCCCCGCCTCCATTGCTCTGGAGACCGTGGCTGCTGGCGGGAGGGGCCTAAGGCCTGGAGGTGTAAGACAGTTGTGATGAGGGGGAGAATTCTCCACTCGGGAGTTGTCCCCAGTGGTAGTGGCGGGACACGTGCGGCCACTAGACATCCTGCCGAAACCCACCGAATGCACTCCCGGGAGCGTGTCGACTGCCAGGAAAACTCACGCGCCGGGCTTAGGGGTTAGCGGGGTTCCCAAATGGACACATCGAATGCCCGCCAGAGGCCACGGGAAGGAAAGGGGTCGCTGGCGTGCTAGGAACCTGCTGGGTGGGGGCTCTGCTGGAAGGGAACCTCTGCTATGGGGTCGTGGACTCTTGTTTTCTCCTCTACGTCTGATGAAAAGAAAAGAGACAGAGGACGCTCCAGGAACAAGCCAGCGGCTCCGGTGCGGAAACTCAGAGCCCAAACTACCACCGCTAGGGGCCGCTGTGGGAAAAGAATGGTTCCTTCCTGGGTTCCAAGGCAGGGGGAGGGGCAGGGCCCCTTGCAGAAGGGGCTGTGGGGGAGGGGACCCCTGAGCCAGACCTGGGACTGGGCTGAGACCCTCTCTCCATCCGAGAGCGAGAGCGAGAGCGAGAGCTCACCTGGTGCAGGCCAAGTGTCTGCGTTGGGCCAGGCTGCCCGGTCGGTCCCTCTGAAGAGGGGGGTTCCTCGCCAACCAACGTCCCCGAGGCCTCGTCAAGCGGGGGCCTACCTAGGGCCGGCGTTGCCCTGCAGGTCTCTCCCACGCCAATGGTCCAGACGTGCTGACTCCCATCGCCGTCACCTCCACCGTTTTGGGACCGGAAAACCTGGCCTTTCCCACAGGTGGCCTGAGGGCTTCTGCCTTGGCTGCCTGCCAGGCCCGGAGGGGCCTGTCTCTCAGAGACCAGAGGCTCAGAGACTTCCCCTTCCTCGTCAGTGTCCACTCTTGCTCTGTGTTTCTTTTCTGGGGTGAGAGGGGCGGGCCCCTGAGCACCCAGGCGACTCTCAGACATGAGCGTGCCCTTTTTCCTCTCGCCCGACTTTGTGGTACCGTACGAAAGAACATTTATCTTTTCTCCGGGTTCGGCGGACCCAAAACGAAGCTGCTTACCTGTTGGGTTGTGAGGCTTTTCAGGGGAAAGCATTTCTGCTCACTTGAGGCTCACCGCGGTCAATTGGGCTTACAGGTCCGTGTGTTCCGTGTACCAGGGACATTGTAAGCAGGCATCGCGACCGTCCAAAGCAGTTGTATGGGTTGTTTTGGCCTTGACTCGAGCCACAGCCCCCAGTGTTTGAAACACACCCACAAAAGGAAGAACTCGTCACCTGAGGTACATTTTGCCCTGCCAGAGCGCGCCACGCAGCCAGGTGGTTTTCCTATTGGTTGTCGTGCCAAGCTACCATAGCAGGCAATTGCACAGGTATACTGTCCAGAGTTCCAAACGAAAGCAGATAGCCCCTCTCGCCTAGGCGCAGCTGCCTAGTCGATAAAGCCCCAGGCACTGGTGCTCCTGAGGGCTGCGGGGACAGCCAGGTCTACGCTGGTGGCAGGAGGCTCTGGGCTTCAGTGCCCTGCCAGTGGGCCCTACTTGAGTATACGTGCTCTTGCATGGGGTGGAGTCGGTCTCAGGTGGGGCCTCCCTCCACATGCCTCTCCTGTCCCTTTGGCTGAAGCTGAGCCCGGCACTGGGGGTTTGTGCCTGCGCAGGAGCCTTGAATCTCTGGACAGGCGCCGTGCCAGCTGGGACCGGAGCCTCAGCCCAGCTGCAAGCCCTAGGCTCAAGTTCCTTGGACTTGCAAAGGTCAGCTAAGAGGGAGGAGAAGATGGTCGCCAGCACAGCAGGAAGCAATAGTGCCGACACCTGGCAGCGGGAGAAGAGCCTCCAACAGCCCTGTGGGATCTCAGCCCCTCTGGCTCCAGCCGCCGCCCCCCCCAGCCGGGCTTCTCCCCCCCGCCGCCGAGCCGGGACCCAGGCACAGGCGCCCCAGCCCGCCGGGGAGGCCACGCCCCCTGCCGCCCCCGCCCCCGGCAGACTCGCCCCGCCCCCGCCCCGCCTCCGTTGCTCTGGAGACCGTGGCTGCTGGCGGGAGGGGCCTAAGGCCTGGAGGTGTAAGACAGTTGTGATGAGGGGGAGAATTCTCCACTCGGGAGTTGTCCCCAGTGGTAGTGGCGGGACACGTGCGGCCACTAGACATCCTGCCGAAACCCACCGAATGCACTTCCGGGAGCGTGTCGACTGCCAGGAAAACTCACGCGCCGGGCTTAGGGGTTAGCGGGGTTCCCAAATGGACACATCGAATGCCCGCCAGAGGCCACGGGAAGGAAAGGGGTCGCTGGCGTGCTAGGACCCTGCTGGGTGGGGGCTGTGCTGGAAGGGAACCTCTGCTATGGTGTCGTGGACTGTTGTTTTCTCCTCTACGTCTGATGAAAAGAAAAGAGACAGAGGAAGCTCCAGGAACAAGCCAGCGGCTCCGGTGCGGAAACTCAGAGCCCAAACTACCACCGCTAGGGGCCGCTGTGGGAAAAGAATGGTTCCTTCCTGGGTTCCAAGGCAGGGGGAGGGGCAGGGCCCCTTGCAGAAGGGGCTGTGGGGGAGGGGACCCCTGAGCCAGACCTGGGACTGGGCTGAGACCCTCTCTCCATCCGAGAGCGAGAGCGAGAGCGAGAGCTCACCTGGTGCAGGCCAAGTGTCTGCGTTGGGCCAGGCTGCCCGGTCGGTCCCTCTGAAGAGGGGGGTTCCTCGCCAACCAACGTCCCCGAGGCCTCGTCAAGCGGGCGCCTACCTAGGGCCGGCGTTGCCCTGCAGGTCTCTCCCACGCCAATGGTCACAGACGTGCTGACTCCCATCGCCGTCACCTCCACCGTTTTGGGGACCGGAAAACCTGGCCTTTCCCACAGGTGGCCTGAGGGCTTCTGCCTTGGCTGCCTGCCAGGCCCGGAGGGGCCTGTCTCTCAGAGACCAGAGGCTCAGAGTCTTCCCCTTCCTCGTCAGTGTCCACTCTTGCTCTGTGTTTCTTTTCTGGGGTGAGAGGGGCGGGCCCCTGAGCACCCAGGCGACTCTCACACATGAGCGTGCCCTTTTTCCTCTCGCCCGACTTTGTGGTACCGTACGAAAGAACATTTATCTTTTCTCCGGGTTCGGCGGACCCAAAACGAAGCTGCTTACCTGTTGGGTTGTGAGGCTTTTCAGGGGAAAGCATTTCTGCTCACTTGAGGCTCACCGCGGTCAATTGGGCTTACAGGTCCGTGTGTTCCGTGTACCAGGGACATTGTAAGCAGGCATCGCGACCGTCCAAAGCAGTTGTATGGGTTGTTTTGGCCTTGACTCGAGCCACAGCCCCCAGCGTTTGAAACACACCCACAAAAGGAAGAACTCGTCACCTGAGGTACATTTTGCCCTGCCAGAGCGCGCCACGCAGCCAGGTGGTTTTCCTATTGGTTGTCGTGCCAAGCTACCATAGCAGGCAATTGCACAGGTATACTGTCCAGAGTTCCAAACGAAAGCAGATAGCCCCTCTCGCCTAGGCGCAGCTGCCTAGTCGATAAAGCCCCAGGCACTGGTGCTCCTGAGGGCTGCGGGGACAGCCAGGTCTACGCTGGTGGCAGGAGGCTCTGGGCTTCAGTGCCCTGCCAGTGGGCCCTA